>NC_136694.1:29078156-29165656 GCF_947650265.1 Symphodus melops
CACACACACACACACACACACACACACACACACACACACACACACACACACACACACACACACACACACACACACACACACACACACACACACACACCACACACACACAGATAAATCATCTTCCCACATCACAAAGATGAAAAAGAAATTCACCTCCTTCAGGTCTAAAACACAAAAATCTTCAATCTGTCCCTTTCACTCATGAGAGAAGTAAAGAACATGACGCAGCTGTTAAACTACACCGAGACCGACTGTGTCTCCATCACAGGTCACTAAAGGTCACTAAAGGTCACCGCCCCCCTCCCGGGTGAATTCTCCTGATCACATCCTGCTGCGTTCCAACATCAGCTCACTCAGACTTCAGAAACACGAGCGAGCCGAGAGCTCAGCCTGAGAACTGCAGTGTGTCAGAACCACGTCGGCCCAAAACAACAACAACATCCTGATGGGTCAGAACCTCTACGTCTCCATGGAGATGAACGATCCGCTGAGTGTCAGGTGCGTGTTACACTTTGGCTTCATGTGGTGGTTTTCATGTCCACAAAACAAAGCTGCACATGTGAAGCGCAAAAGAGAGAGAGAGAGAGAGCAGAGTGGAGGAGGTGCTGCATTCATGTTTTCCACATCAAATGGGGTTTTTTTAACAGACTACACACAAAAGGCAGGAAACCAGCTTTACTACCTGCAATTCCCCCGAACCCACAAAAACCTTGGATGGAAAGAAGGGGAAGTTTTTCATCTGTTTTTAAATCAAGTGCTTCATCATAAAAGGAGAAGTTTTTCCCCCTCCTATCGTTTCTGCTAAAAACATCGACTCTCCTTCTGCTCAACACTGAAGGAGGGAAAAAAAAAACCCTCCAGGGGTTTGGTTCAGTTTCACATCTCGTTTATAGATCATGCCGAATGTCACAAAATGAAGTTGAAGGTGTCGAGATGAGTTGAATGATCAGTACAGACACCTGTACTCCTGCACACAGGTTCTTTTAAACGTGTTTCCACTGTAAAGAGTGCTCGTGATGAATCGATTCAAAGGTGTCACAGTTCACATCTGCACTCTGAGAAATGAATCTCAACATGAGGGGAGCGTCAGCAGCTGCAGGTTTACAAACCGAGGAGGCACCAGCGTCTTTAAAATCAGAGGTGAGGAAACGTTTTGGCTTCAAGACGGAAAATTAAAAAGAGGTGAGAAGAGACAAAAACGGTGTGCAGAACTCCACAAATAAAAACAAGCAGCGTTAAAGGAGAAGCTCCGATCACCTCCCCGTGATGAGAGGAAACAAACCACACTGAGACGAGCAGGTTTGAAGCTCCTCCATCAATCTGTTTCACTCATAATTTGACTTTTTATCTTTTTTTTAAAAAATACATCGTGAGAGAATCGTATCGTGACTCACGTCCCTACTGAGGATGCATGTTTTTTAAAGCCAAACAATGACATCAACATGAACTCTGTGGAGTCACTTTTACATGTTTGCAGAGGTGCATTGTTGAAGCCTCGATCATTTTACTGCTCGTGTTGGGTTACATGCCAGAGGTGCACTTTTTAAAGTCTCCTACGGTGGGTTACATGCAATTTAAAAGGATACTCGTCTTGTTCACATCAGGTATAAATCCCATTAGATAGGTTTTGATTGCTTACAGTGACAGAGACAGCGAGGCTCGGAGCGTGGAGTGAAAATGGGGCGAAGCAGCGGAGCCGAATCTCAAAGCGACAGGTAAGAAAGGTGAGACATGTGACTGACGCAACGTGGCTCCAAAAACACTCCGATGATTGTCTTGAGCTCATGTCACCTCAATATGTTCACTAACACAGACACTACCGGGAGCAGATAGAAAACTAAGTCCGATCACAGGACTGTTTGAAGACTTGGGTCGACGCGGCTTTAAGCGCTTTAAAATGCGTCAAAACGACGCGTCATAAAGAGTGCCTTTTTGTTTTTACCTTGTAGCCGCATCTTTCCTGGTTTGCTCTTTTGGTTCCCGGAGTCGTAGATCCACAAGAAAAGTACAGAAACAGAAATGCACCGGAGAGAGAGAGGAAGAAACTCCGAAGGGCCGCCATTCCTCCGTCAAGTCTGAACAACTCTGAGAGAGAGAGAGGAGGAGAGGGAGGTGTGTGTGTGTGTGTGTGTGTGTGTGTGTGTGTGTGGAGGTGAGAACATCCGGTCCTTATTTCTTCAAAGGGTCTTTTGAGGGATAAAAAAGAGCTGAAACAGTCCCGAGGAGTGAAGTAAAGTTAGGTTTTAAAAAAAGACCTTCACAAATCAATTATTTACCTGAACATTTAATTTATAGCTGAATAAACAAAAACTGCAAAAAAAAAAGAAAAAAAAGAAAATGAGTCCATGGAAAGTAAATAAATGATTTATGACAGGAGCCTGAATCTGTTTTAACCATCCTGAGAGCACAACATGATATTTATCATCAGAATCAGTTTTATTGTGTGTTTAACACACTTTATCTCTCTACAATGTTAAAATTAAATATTAATAATTAACTAAAAATATAAACAGTAATTAAAGACTAATATGTACAAAACTAAACGCCTCTTAAATGTTGTTATTAAGGTTTACAGTCACAGGAACTATCTGACCTCTTTAAGCCTTTCACTTGTTTGTGTTGTGCCTGAAAATCTCGTTCTGCTTCCTCAAATTTAATTACAAGCGAGTGACGTAAAGGACGTGAGTGTGACGTGAATCAATATCACGATGAGTCTGAAATATGCAAATTCAACTTTAGGCGTACAGGTGATGCAGTCCTCTGTTATAACCTGAGATTATTCTGTGAGTTGGGGTGAAAGGGGGAGTTAGGATTATTGTAAAAATCTGCTACATGCTTAAAAACTTCCCCTGTGCCAAAAAAGGTGCTTCACGAGGCCATTTCCCGTTTCCACCAAGCGATCCGGTTCAGTTCGGTAAGGTACCCATTTAAAAGTTGGGAATGGTACCTATCCCACCCTTAAGGGTCCCTTCTTCACTGTGTCCCTGTCCTCCTTGAATGTTTAACGTCGGGCTGATGTTCACACTGACTCTCTCCATCTGCCTTTTTTACACGCCGCTTAAGGAACGGTCAGCTGTGGAAACGCAAGAAAGTTCAGGGTTTACCGTACCGGACTGTACTGAACCAAACCGGACTCCTGGTAGCGCCCCCTGGGGGGGATTACGCATGCTGAGGGTTTCCTCTTTATGTTGGAGATGAAGCGGAGGGGGACGGTGGGTGCTGCACCTGATGAGCCTGCCTCAGGTATATGGCACTGATTTACCACCTGTGTGTTTCTATAACTTCAGCTCATCAGCAGCATCATCTCCTCTTTATCTATAATGTTATATTAGTACATTACTGTCCATGATTTATGTTACTGTTCACGTTTTTGTCTCAGGACTTGAGTTTAACTCCACACTGGTTTTTAAACCTGCCGATGTGCGCCCTCTAGTGGCAGAACGTTGTTAACTGTCTTTCATGTTTTTACTCTTTTAGGATTTTATATTTTCCGTCTTTGTCTGTTTTTACTTCCTGTTTTTCTTTTCTTTTGTGAAGCATTTTGGGCTGCATGATCTCATGGATGAAAAACTTCTTCATCCGGCTGCTGAAGACGACAGACTCAGACGTCAACCTTCTCACCCTGGTGGGAAGTGGATTCTGAAACACCAGGAAATCGCTTCAACAGGTCATCATGATTTTGCAGAGAGAGAAGCCTCCGCCCTGTCTTTCATGGTCACACTGTGCACACGGCGCTGCAGGAGGAAAAGCTCAGAGAGCCTCCCCAGGGACAAACACGACCCGGCACAGGTGGAAGAACTCAGGGCAACAACGACCTTGACCTTGACCTTGAGAGAGCGGGTAACGACATGCAAGGAAGACGTGCCACAGAGGCGCTGCTTGTCAACAGGCTCTGGCGCTGTATTGTGTTAACATCACTGTTGCACCACTAAATATCCGATTGGGATCAATAAAACAAATCTTTGGCCTGATCAATTCAGTTCATCAATCTTTATTGGTGTTTTACAATATTGCCAGAACATCAAATAATGCATGAAAAGTAATCATAATCAATAACACTATAATGTATAGTTAATGCAGTTGTGTGCATCTGTAAGCCTTGGTGCATCTTTTAAACAGGCTGTTGTTTACGTTTGAATCAGGCGGTTCCATTCGGGTCATAAGGACTCCGGGTCCAGAACCTGTGAGGTCACAATGAGGCCTTCTGGATTCTTAAACCTCCTTCTCAAAGAGAGCTCGCGATCCAGTCACTTTACAATCGACCTGCAGCAGAAGCACAAGCGCCTGACGAAACCTCCCCGGAGAGTCGAAGATATTTTGACCATTAAAAAAAAAATGAGTGAACAAGGAGAAACGTCGGGCACGACGAACGCCCAGCGACTTGAAATGGAGCAGAGGATCCGAGGCATGACGTCCGCCGCCGTGTCTGAACTCCGCTTGCAGAAGAAACTGTGCGACGTCGTGATCAAGGTGGGAGACGTTGAGTTCTTCGCCCACAAGATCATCCTGTGTGGCTGCAGCTCGTACTTTCGGTGAGTAGGTCATCTCTCTGCAGAGCAAAGAGTCCAGCATCAAACTGGCTGCACATACTGGTAAACTGGTGCAAGTGCGACTTTAAAGCATGAGCTCATCGACTTGATTCATTTCTGGTGGATGTGTTGACGTGTTTGGTTGCATCTTGAGGACTCAGTGTTAAACGTCTTTGAAGAATTGGACTCAAACCAGTTAGACAGATTCTGAACCATTAAAACCAACAAGTTCAAAGTCTAAAATGTTAGCGTCAAATCCTACACTTACAAAACATTGGTCCAATTTATATAGGATACAACAGGAAATAAAACTGGATTAGGTGAGGCGACCAGAACACAAAGATTGTGACGCCAAACTCGAGGCTTTGAAAACGCAGGTGGCGTCACATCGGCAATGCCAACGACCACTTCTCCAAATCGTCAAACTTTGTTTTTTCCAACTGAAGCTGGTTGAAAATGTTGCTGCAGATTTATTTCCTTTAAAATGTCCTTTAAACCTCGATTCGTGTCATCTTAACCCGACAGCACTCTCTTCACCGGCGCCTGGGCGACCTTAGAGAAATCAGAGTACACTGTCCAAGGAGTGTCGCAGGATATGATGTCCATCATCATCAACTACGCCTACAACGACACCGTTCCCCTGACCAATGAGAACTTGGTGGAAGCTCTGGCCGCCGCGGACCAATTCTTGATCCCGGGGATTGTCCAGAAATGCTGCTTCTACATGGAAGAGCGGCTGAGTGTGATGAACTGCGTCTGCATGCTGCGAGTGGTCGACTTCTACCACTGCCCCGAGCTCAGGGACAAGGTGTTCCTCTTCGTCCTGCACAACTTTGAGGACGTGATGAGCGTGTCCCAGGAGCTGCCGGACCTCTCCACGAAGCAGCTGGTGGAGCTCATCGAGAACGACCACTTGAATGTGAAATCAGAAAACACGGTGTTTGAGGCCGTCCTCCGCTGGATCAACCACCAGCCCGAGCAAAGACGAGGTTTCATCTCTGTGCTTCTGCCAAAGGTAACGACTGAACACGTCATCGTAACTTAAACACTAACCTGCCCCCCTGTTGATCCAAGACATGTTAGAGCCATTTTGTATTATGTTCAGGTCATTTCCCGATTGCCACAGTAGGTGGCGTATTGGACAGCAGTAACGTGGAAAAGGGGATAAATAGAAGAAGAGGTAATTGTTCCTCAGGTGTGCTGCTTACCGGGGAGAAGCACACAGTTTTTGACCGCCGTTTACAGGCTAATAATTGAACCTTTTCTTTTGTTTGTTTCCTTTCGTTAGTAATCAAAGTGCGTGTAAACAGTGGCTTTATTGGCGGTGTTAAATAAATACATCTAAAACAAATCTGCAGATGTTTGATTTACAACGTGAAGCAGCCGAAGGACGACGTGTCAACTACGAATTTCCCGGTAGCAGCCCCTCACTGTGGCTTAGGTTTCTTTTCTTTTTAGTTTCAGTGAAATCAAGTCACTATGCACAGTATGTATTAAAATCTCCTAATTGGACTTGTTTTTCGTCCCTTCATGGGTTTCTACGGTCGTCCTGTCTTGTGTTGTTTGTTTTATTGTAAGTTGCACATCGCTCTTTTTTTTCTGTGGATAATTAGTGGCAAAAACTAATTCAACCCACATTTCTCACCATAAATATCACTGCCAATTATTCTTTGTCCTGTTTCTGTTTTCTCTCCTATAGACGGATAATTCCTTTTTTTTTTCTCCGTTGACGTTCATTGACACATTTTTTTATGCATGCGACTCTTTGCAAGGGAACGAGAGTGAATGCTTCCCTTCGGGAGGTTTCCTACTATCGTTTTAAAATGTGCATATTTACTCCTACCGACTGGTCTGAGGCCCCGAGCAGTTTCCTGCCTCGCCTGTTGAGCAAAGTAAATCTAATCTCATTGAGGTTTCTAACCACCGTCTCCGTACGTTTGTCCAGGTGCGTCTTGGCTTGATGACAGAAAGCGACTTCCAGAACAACGTGCTCGAAAACGAGTTGGTGATGAGCAGCGTCGCGTGTTTGCCGATCACCAGGGGCGCGGCGATCGCACTCACAGAACTGAGGATCCGAGGGCTGTCCAGTTCTTTCTACAGAAACCCGCTGACTCGCCCACGCCGGCCTCCCGCCATCTTAGTGGTCACCGGAGGAAAAGACGGCACCATCCCTGGGACCAGCATCGAGGCGTACGACTGCCGCGCTGACTGCTGGACCAGCGTGGGCACGGAGGGGATTTGGCGTGCTCATCACGGCACTGCTGCCCTGAACAACTACGTCTACTTGATCGGAGGCTGCGACCATGTGACCTTTCTGAATTCGGTGCAGAAGCTCAACCTCATGAACTTCACCTGGCACCACGTGGCATCTCTGAACCATTCCCGCTGCTACGTGTGCGTCACCGTGCTGAACGGATGTATTTACGCGATGGGGGGCTTCAACGGACAAGCGTATTCAAATGCTGTCGAGTGTTACAAACCTGAGACTGACCAGTGGACCATACTGGCGTCCATGACGTCAAAGAGGTCTGGAGCCGGTGCTGCAGCCTTAAATGGCAAGGTGAGTGGAGCAAAGGTGACTCAAACATGAAACAACGAAGAAACTGGCGCGTGCTAGCTAGCCTGCTAACATTATCTGGAATAGTTAGCTAATAACATGAACTTTAAGACCTTTTGACCAAACACAAACTACTCACTATCCAAGATATTTCCCCCTACAACGTCAACAACCCAACCCAAAGTGTTTACAGAACCTACCCAGCATTATTATATTGATGGATTTAAGCTAACTGTTAGCTAGCCTGCTAACATTATCTGGAATAGTTAGTTATTATTATATTGATGGATTTAAGCTAACTGTTTATAATGGAAAAGTACACAAGCTCAGTGTCTGTCCCAAACCCGTGTGTAGGTGTACGTTTGTGGAGGCTTTAACGGGCGTCACAATCTCGCCACGGCTGAATGCTACGACCCGGACGCCAACATGTGGACCAGGCTCTCCCCCATGAGGAACTGTCGCAATGGCCTGGGGGTCGTTGCCTACAGGGACCAAATCTATGTGGTAAGTGTGTGACATTGATCCGCTAAGGCAGGGGTGTCCAAAGTGCGGCCCGGGGGCCATTTGCGGTCCTAGAGAAGATTTTTTGTGGCCCCCCCCCCCAACCTCAGTTAAAGAATTAGAGGATTTTGGCCCAAGGTGCATATTTAGTTATTTTTCATTTTCATGTTAGCGAGGGCTGAAAGGTATTTATAAAATAGAAAATGTTCAGAAAATTGTCTTTTTCTTTCTTTTTTTAAACAGCTTTGACTGTTTTCTGTTTTTTTTTTTATTAACTACGAAAATGAACCTTTTGCAAACAAAGCCAAACCGACCATTTAATAACCTGAGCTAAATACAGAAAGCTTTTACAAAAAATTAACCAAGTCACAGGCTTGATTCTGAGATAAATTAAAAAAACAGATAAAGTATTTAATGTCATTTTATTAAAGGGTTTCTTTTGTGAACCTTTTGATTCTGATCTACAAATTTTTACTTTTTTTTTTTTTTTTTTTTTAAATTGAACGAAATAGTTTCTCACTGTAATTATTACATGATCATATTTACATGATTTTTTAAGAGGTCAACATACAAAAAGTACAATATTATCTAAAATATTAATAATAATAATAATAATAGAGATTCTAACACGACAGTTTTGGCCCGCAAGAAGAAAAAAAAAGTTTGGACCCCACTGCGCTCAGGGTTTCCATATGATAAACTACTTGCTCTTTAACTTTGAGCTCGTGGTGCGAGACTTGTACAGATTATCCCTCAGAGTGTTTCTCGCTAAATTCCCACTTTTTGTCTGTCATAGGTTGGAGGCACGTCAAATAACTCGGAACACCGGAGCACAGCTGAGTCCTACAACCCTCTGAGCAACAGGTGGCAGTTTGTGCCGTCCATGCACAGCGCCCGCAGCTACTTCGGCATCGAGGTGGTGGATGACCGGCTCTACGTGGTCGGAGGATTCAACAGTTACGGCACGACGCAAACTGTGGAGCGATACAACCAGGCGTCCGGTACGTGGTTCGGTGCCGCTCCTATCGAGATGCCACGCAGCGGAGTCAGCTGCTGCGTGCTGCAGGGGCTCAACGGCTTGGCGGAGAACCTGTTCCCTCGTGATACACTGACGGAAGCTGCTGGGGGATTCATATGACCCCTCAGCCCGCAGCGGCGTGACGTCTAAACATCAGACGTCATTTTAAAAAACCCCAATAAAAAGACGCTGTCTGCACATTTTAGGATGCCCTGTTGGCTTCTTATGTTACATAAATCTGATTTTGATGATTGATATTTTAGCCTGTTAAAACTCGGTCAGTGGTCTACCTCATGAAGAAGCACATGCAGACTTACTTCTGCACAGTTCTCTTAATGAATGGACCTTCTTTTTCAAATCACTCTGGTTTAAAAGTTGTCATAATGTGTAACATTTTATAAAAACTTTTTTTTTTACTGGTAATTTTAGTGTTTGTATCTCTCGTGCTGCTGTTATCAGTGAGTTTGAATAAGGACTACATGAACTGGCGCCCTCCTGTGGACAAAACAAGATGCATCCGCTGAACTTATCCTACACACTGCATAAGGAGTTTATTTTCAGTTTTTTATTTATTATTATTTAAATAGACATTTTAATGTCTAAAAAGCAACTTGCCATACAGCTTTGGCATGGATTATTTTTTGATAAAAACGCAGTTTTTGAAGCATGCTGCTAATCTCATCCTCTGACACCTACAGGGGTTACAGCAGGCACATGAACAACGTAGAAAGAAGAGATGTAGGTTGTTTTTAAGGTCATGTGTAGCATCAGGATTTGTTCTGTTTCATAAACAGATAAAAAACTCTTTTTAACTGTTTAACAGCATCAGCACCACATGACTCAATATCATTAATGCTACACACACAATATCTGATCTGTCTTTCCACAAGTGAAAGTGTACATAGTGGTTAGGCCTGCAGGTATTATTTAACTCTGGTAGTTTTTCTTTATTTAATTAAAATAAACATGCTTGTCGCTGTTTGATGCCGTTTATATTTCTGTGTTTCAACTGTTGTAACAACTACATTTACCCACATTGGGGATCAATAAAGTGTATTTCTTTAGGTATCCAATTTCTGAAAAATGTTAAATACTGAATGTATAAAAATAGTAAAGTGAAAGAAGGACAGCAATAATCTAATCTGAAAGCATGCAACAGAATCAGTTTTATTGGCATGCAGGTATGTTTAACACACAAGGAATTTAACTTCGATAGTCTGTGCTCTCTCTCTCTGTACAATGTAAATGGTAAATATTAACAATTAACTACAAATATAAACAATTAAAGACTAATATGAACAAGACTATATAGGATAATAGTGCAGTAGTGCAAAGGGATGATGAAGTAAACATGAGGTAGTTATCTTTTACAATATTTACATTATAGAAATTAAATAATATATACATTCACAGTGACAGTTTTTGTTATTTCACAAACACAAGGTAAGAACTTGTTTTCGTCACAGTGGTGGAAATTGACTTTTAAAACAAACAAAACAAACAACATGATGCAGCATTTAATGGACACCCCATGACAAGACCAAAAAAAAACATGAAAAGAGAAAACAAACAATGACAAGCAGGTTAGAAAGAAAGACATCTTTGTCAGTCATCATTTGTCTACAGCCTCAGAATCGTCACATGCCTAAAAAAACACATATAACTGGTTTAACAGGCTTTAAAATACATTTCTGACCTGCAAATGTAAAGCCGGCAGCCATTACGGCTCTGAACTGTACGCACGAGCGCGAGGAAAAGGGCGCTCCGTGTCAGAGCCAACATGGCGCCTTTTCTCTTTAACTAAAGCAACCAATCGAAATCATGAGAGTTTCGCTACATCCAATCAAAATTCACGCAGGGGAAGGGAGGGGGCGGGGCTTGCGGATCCAGGCGGAGCTGTTTGTTTGGGGTGTTGTGTGAATTCGTGTAGCCAAGGAACCTTGAGTGGGAGTTGTCAGAGCGATTTGTCGACCGATTTTGTTGTCGTGGATTAGTCGCAGCAGGAGCAGCAGCAGCGATGCCCGGGATAGAGAAGCTACCGATCGAGGAGACGCTGGAGGACAGCCCGCAGGTAACGGCTCTGGAAACGTCAGCTAGCATGCTAATGTTAGCACTTCGTACAGCTACGTGCTAACTGTCTTTGTAGGCTCAGATGTACCAAGACCTCAGCTCAGGGCCCTGCTAATCAAAGCCCATGATAATAAAAACACTGCTCGGTGCTGGATCCAGCTCCAGCTGTGAACTGGCGTCAACATGACCCGCGTGACCCGAACAGCTGGAGGAAGAATCTGTCAACATGCCAGATCAGACTGTAGACAAGCAGACTGGATTTACACTGTTAGCCTGATACTTCCTTAGCAACTCGACCGGACTTCCTCCTCCTCTTTCTTCGTCTTCTCCTCTTTTTCCTCCTCCTCCTCTTCCTCCTCCTTCTCCCCCTCCTCCTCCTCCTCTTCCTTTTTCTCCTCCTCATTCTCCTCCTCCTTCCCCCCTCCTCCTCCTCTTCCTCTTCCTCCTCCTTCTCCCCCTCCTCCTCCTCTTCCTCTTCCTCCTCCTTCCCCCCTCCTCCTCCTCTTCCTCTTCCTCCTCCTTCCCCCCTCCTCCTCTTCCTCCTCCTTCTCCCCCTCCTCATCCTCTTCCTCTTTTTCCTCCTCGTTCTCCTCCTCCTTCCTCTTCCTCCTCCTTCCCCCCCTCCTCCTCTTCCTCTTTTTCCTCCTCGTTCTCCTCCTCCTTCCCCCTCCTCCTCCTCTTCCTCCTCCTTCTCTTCCTCCTCCTTCTTCCCCTCCTCCTCCTCTTCCTCTTTTTCCTCCTCTTCCTCCTCCTCCTTCCCTCCTCCTCCTCCTCCTCTTCCTCCTCCTTCTCCCCCTCCTCCTCCTCCTCTTCCTCTTTTTCCTCCTCGTTCTCCTCCTCCTTCCCCCCCTCCTTCTCCTCCTCCTTCTCTTCCTCCTCCTTCTCCTCCTCTTCCTCCTCACGTGACATCACGGATTGGGGGCGTGGCCAGCATGTAATGAGTAGAGAGGTAAACATTCATCATCATCATCATCACCGTTGACTCAGGAGTCCATCAAAAGCCCCACTAATATTCTAAAACACAGCGGGAGCCACTGGGAGGACTGGTATCACAGACTGGGATTCGTCTGCAGCATCATACTGGAGTTCTGACAGATCCGTAGAGAAACGTTCAAAGATTCGATTTGTGGGTTTGTCAACACAAACGTCACTTCAGAGACCTTAAATAAAACAGACACAAACTGTCTTTTCTCTTTTTGTTGCAGACGCGCTCTCTGCTGGGAGTGTTTGAGGAGGACACTGCAGCCATCTCCAACTACTGCACACAGCTCTATCAGGCCATGCACCGGATTTACGATGCACAGGTACACACACACACACACACACACACACCTGAGGTTAGCAGGTGTAGCGCCTCAGGCTGTGCAGGTATAAACAGAATCAAATATGAACATTACTGTGAATCGTAGCTTCACGTCGCTGCCTTCGTTTTTCCTCCCAGAATGAGCTGAGCGCCGCCACACACCTGACCTCCAGACTGCTCAAAGAGTACGACAAACAGGTAGGCAAAGTCAAAAACACGCCGCCGCTCCGTCACGCCGCCGACCTGACCCGAGGACTCTTGGGATGTAGCAGGCTGCGATGGCGTGCGTTTCATGCTCATGATCTGATCTTGTGTCGGCTGTCGCGTGCAGCGCTTTCCTCTAGGGGGCGACGACGAGGTGATGAGCTCGACCCTGCAGCAGTTTGCGAAAGTCATCGACGAGGTAAGAGACGTCGAACACACGTGACCTCTGACCTGCTTCTCTCAGGGAAGTAAAGAAACTTTTACCTGACATGTTCAGACTTTACAAGAAATGAACTGAAGTTTTCTTTAAGACGAAGATTAAAAAAACACTCGTAGTAGGATATCCCTTAACGCCCCCCCCCTCCCTCTCTCTCTTTCTAGCTGAGTTCCTGTCATGCAGTCTTGTCCACCCAGCTTGCAGACGCCATGATGTTTCCCATCACTCAGTTTAAAGAGAGAGACCTGAAGGGTAGGAAACACACCTGCAGACTCCTCATGTATTTAAGTGTTAAGACGAGTCAATCTAACGACGTGTCCTCTTCTCCTCTCTCCAGAGATCCTCACTCTGAAAGAAGTCTTCCAAATATCAAGTGACGGTGAGTCTTTTCTGCTTCCGATGGAAAAACATGGACGAAGACGTGAACAAACAGTAAAAGAAACGTGTCCACATCTCTGTCTGCAGATCACGACACGGCCATCAACAGATACAGCCGCCTGTCCAAGAGGAGAGACAACGACAAGGTGACAGACCCTTCCTCGCTCCAGCGTTTACACTTTACACAAACGCGGTTTCAAACGTGCAAAAAGTTTTCACAATTTATTTCAACTTTTTCCTCCCTGGTTTGTAAAGTTTCGTGATAATTCTACAAAAGGCATTTACATTAATAAATCAGGTGGTCTATGACCCGCTGTAATCTGACAAAAAAAAACTAGACTATATGACGACACAGGATAAGAGAGGGGCGGGGTTGTTTTAAACAAGCAGCAACCTCCACTGGTAAAAAATGAAGCTGATGCTGAAGCGTCATCTCCTGCAGTTCCCGGAGTGTCCACTAGAGGAACTGCAGGAGCCACCGTCTGCATGGATCTCCAAGGACACGTCAGCTTTTAGGGCGGCAGTAGCTCAGTCTGTAGGGACTTGGGTTGGGAACCGGAGGGTCGCCGGTTCAAGTCCCGGCACGGACCAAAAGTCCGGAAACTGGTCTGGTAGCTGGAGAGGTGCCAGTCCATTTCCTGAGCACTGCCGAGGTGCCCCTGAGCAAGGCACCAAACCCCAAAAACTGCTCTGGAGCGCCCGCTGTGGGCAGTAACCTCACTCTGAGACCTCTCCATTAATGCAGAGTGAAAACTGAATTTCCCCTCGAGGGATTAATAAAGTATATTAAAAAAAAAATTATAATAATGTTAATGTGACTTCCTGTGCAGACGCACAGGAAGTCACATTAACATTATCTGATTGACTTCCTTCCTGTTGGTGTTGTCGTCCTGATCTCATTTAGAGTTCCTGTCAGTGAGGCATCACAGTGTGATCCTGTTTTAACAGCTCGTATTACTGCAGCTCCACTTTCACAGAGGTGGATTCAAACTGGCAGCTTCCTGACGGGGAGTCTTTGTGTGTGTGTGTGTGTGTGTGTGTGTGTGTGTTGTAGTTGCGGGCTGAGGCTGTGGAGGACGTCTACACCTCGCGCAAGAAACAGCACCAGACCATGATGCACTACTTCTGCTCGCTCAACACGCTGCAGTACAAGAAGAAGACGGCTCTGCTGGAGCCGCTGCTGGGCTACATGCAGGCCCAGGTACACACACACACACACACACACACACACACACACACACACACACACACACACACACACACACACACACACACACACACACACACAGCCCGCCCCGTGTTGATCTCTTTTTGTTCTTTGCAGATCAGTTTCTTTAAGCTGGGTTCGGAGAATCTCACCGCGCAGTGGGAGGAGTTCCTGGGAACCATCGGGACCAGTGTCCAAAAGTAGGAACCCCAACTCGACCTTTTATTTTGTCACTCGTCTCGAGGTCTAAAATACTTTGCTGTGTTCACTCTCATTTACACCTCGGCAGCGAGAGAAATGTTCGCCTGGATCGTGTATTCAGCGTGTGTGTGTGTGTGTGTGTGTGTGTGTGTTTTCAGCGTGCGTCGGGAGATGGAGGAGGAGGTCAGTCAGATGCAGCAGACCATCCAGGATATGGAGACGTCATGTGACCCGCTGTATGCACCGTGTGACCCCGACCCCGCCCACTCACCTGTGTGTCGCAGCTTGACCAGGAAACAGGGCTACCTGTACATCCGCAGGTAGGACACGCAAACATTTCAAATCTTAATAATCCGCACAGGAAGTAACGACTCAGCGCTTTAAACCTGTGTTCTTTGAAATGGCCACCAGGGGGAGTACGGGTCTAAGTAGATAAGAAACAGACCCAACTTTTCCGCTGATTTCTTCCCTCAGGAAAAACATTGATTTTAAGCATCTCATCGTTAGAAAAAAAAAAATAGAAAATTTTATTTTATTTTATTTTATTTATTTTAAAATTCGTTCTCCGAGGACTTAAAGAAGTGTGTGTGTGTGTGTGTGTTTCTCAGTAAGACGGGGCTGGTGTCGACGTCCTGGGAGCGTCAGTACTTCTTCACGCAGGGCGGTAACCTGATGCAGCAGGCCCGCGGCGAGGTGGCAGGCGGGCTGGTCACGGACCTCGACAACTGCTCGGTCATGGCGGTCGACAGCGACGACCGCCGCTTCTGCTTCCAGGTCACCTCCTTCGACGGGAAAAAGTGAGACGGCTGCAGTTTCTTTTTTGTCTGTTTCTACATTTTCACGTCGACGAACGCGCTCGGGTTCTGATGCTTTTAACTTTCTCGTGTCAGGGTGGTGACGCTGCAGGCGGAGAGCAGGAAGGACTGCGAGGAGGTAGAAGATGTTTCTGTCACGTTGTGCTGCTCTGTTTGTCATGTCAGCGTCCTCACGTGACCCCTCTCTCTCTCTCTCTCTCTCTCTCTCTCTCTCTCTCTCTCTCTCTCTCTCTCTCTCTCTGCTGCGTCTCCCTCCAGTGGATCTCCACCATCAACAACATCTCTAAACGGATCTACCTGAGTGAGAACGCCGAGGTCTGTGTCCTCCTTCCCTCGTCAGCCTTTTCCCACCGCCTCTCTCAGATCGTAGGGAAACATGTTAGATCACCATCTGAACGTCTCGTGTGTCCAGGCTGTCTGGTGTCCTTCCTTCTTCAGGAAGCCAGCAGGAGAGACGGGGTGTAACAGATCTCGCTTTTGATCAATGATGATATAAATGAAGAAGCCGGAGGGTTCATTTGTCTAATTCAGGCCTGAAACAAAAAAAGCAGGAAGAGATTTTTTTTAGGCGTCTGTAATTTATTTTTTTAAAGTTAAAAATATTGAAAACCGTTCTTGAAATGTCTTAAGTAAAAAATAAAAATGAACAAAACACATTTTTAAGACATTGTTATTTCAAGTCTGATGGTGCTGACGTCTTTTTGGCAGGAGATCGCCGCCAGAGTGAACCAATCGGCTCTTGAAGCCGTGACGCCGTCGCCGTCCTTCCAGCAGAGACACGAGAGCATGAGACCGAGCAGGTGAGAGTTCAGTGAGGACGTCTACGAGGTGAGACAGCAGAGACTCACACTGTCTCTCTCTCTCTCTCCCCCCCCTCCAGTAAAGGGCGAGTGGGACGAGCAGGAAGCATCAGCTCGGTGGGCTCCGAGCCATCGCCCGCCCTCTCTGTGCTCTCATTGGATGCTCTGGTTGCCCCGGAAACACCCATCCAGTTTGATATCATTTCCCCCGTTAGCGAGGAGAACTCAGGACAGAGCAAGACGGCAGCGCAGTCCGGCAGGTGTGTGTGTGTGTGTGTGTGTGTGTGTGTGTGTGTGTGTGTGTGTGTGTGTGTGTGTGTGTGTGTGTGTGTGTGTGTGTGTGTGTGTGTGTGTGTGTGTGTGTGTGTGTGTGTGTGTGTGTGTGTGTGTGTGTGTGTGTGTGTGTGTGTGTGTGTGTGTGGGGTTCACACTGGTTTCCCTTTCATGAAGCATCTGCTTGTTGGTGTTTTATTAATTGTCTTTTATTGTGTGTGTGTGTGTGTGTGTGTTCACACAGAAGGAGTAATCCGTTCGGGGAGTCTGGAGACAGCACGTCAGAGGAAGCTGAAGGTACAGTCTGTTCTGAACCTGCATTATTTTGGTTGCCTGGGTAACACTACTGCCCCCTTGTGGACGGAGGGGCAGAAAGCATTAACTGCAGGGAGAGAGCGTCCCTCATTTCCCTCAGCAGCCACACGGGGGCAGCACTGACACAATGTTGTTAGCAACAACAGGCACATTGAACTGAAGTGTTTTTTATATAAGTTTGTTTTGTGTGTGTGTGTGTGTGTGTGTGTGTGTGTGTGTGTGTGTGTGTGTGTGTTCAGACTCGATCCTGCACCAGCTCTTCATCGTTCGCTTCCTCGGCTCCATGGAGGTGAAGAACACCGAGTCAGCCGACATCATCTCTGAGACCATGAGGCAGATCCTGGCAGCCCGAGCGATCCACAACATCTTCAGGATGACCGAGTCGCACCTGCTGGTCACCTGCGACTGCCTCAAGTACGAACCTGTGTGTGTGTGTGTGTGTGTGTGTGTGTGTGTAACTTTCAGTCACAGTGGCTCCCTCTAGAGGTTGCAGAGTTAATTACAGCAGAATTATAAACATCCAGGTTTTAAGTTTTAAGAAAAGGATCCTTTAATCCGTCTTTTGTTTTTCTCCTGTTTCTTAAAGAAATACTCGATCTGATCGACCTGATCCAGGAATATATCCTAGATTCAGAGCTTTAAAAAAAAAAGACTTTGCATTACACACTTTGTCCAAAGGGGGCGCCAAAATCCACACAAACTAAAAGATCATCACAGTTACTTTTAAAAAAAAAAGTAGTTCAGGTTCAAACGTTTCTGAAGTTTATACGTCGTAAAGGAGGCTAAACTTGTCTTCTTCTTCTTCCCTCTTAGGCTCATTGATCCTCAGACACAAGTCACGCGGCTCCGGGTGAGATCACCTTCGCTCTCCTGCTGACGTTTTTTTTTTATTCTCAGAAAATGTGTCACGTTATTTAACGTCCCCCTTCCCCCCCCCTGTTCTCCTCCTGCAGTTCCCTCTCTCCACGGTGATCCAGTCCGCCTCCCATCAGGACAACAAGAGGCTGTTCGGCTTCGTCCTGCAGCCGGCGGGCGGCCGAGGTGACAGCCGGGCTGTATGCTACATCTTCGAGTCCAACAACGACGGCGAGAAGGTGTGTGTTGATCTGTTTGTCTCTCTCTCTCTCGTCTGTTTGATTGACTCTTCTTCGTGTGTTTCAGATCTGCGACAGCATCGGTCTGGCCAAGCAGATCGCCCTGCACTCTGAGATGGTGAGTTTGCGTAACATCTGAACGCTAAATGCTAACTCTGACGCTAGATGTTTGGTCGATGCCTCTGAACATTTTTCTTGCTCCTGTTGGCGCCCGTGCAGGACCGGAAGGCGTCGGAGAAGAGGAAGGAGCAGGACAAGGCCAAAGAGAAGCAGCAGGAAGAACTGAGCAAACAGAAACAGATTGAGAAGGTGACGTTGAACCCCAACAATTATTTAAAAAGACCTGTTAATGAAAGACTGAACGACACAGAAGCAGACGTCAGACTTCAGCTTCTGGCGTGCAAAAAAAGCAGCTGATGTGTGCTTTGAAAAGTCGGCTCGCTCTCATTGGCTGTTACTGATTGTGTCGGCCCGCTCTGGATTCATAAATATAAAACATGGATGCAGCGTTTCCTGCAGAATGACGTGAACATCAAGTGTTTCGTCTTGAAGTTACATTTTCTTTATCCTCTTTCTTTTTTTTCCTTTTAGGATCTGGAGGAGCAGAGTCGGCTGATCGCCGCCTCGAGCCGCCCTGCGAACCCGCCTGCCTCTGACGGACAGTTCCTCGTGCTTAGCAACAGCCAATCAGAGGAAAGCGACGCCGGGGGAGAGGAGGGTAAGAAGAGGGGCGAGTCTGAAGCCTAACAAAGCGAGAGGAGGACGCATGTTCGAAAGCACCCAGGGCAGATCCCAGCTGATCAAATCCAACAACTCAGGAGGAGGGGGGGGGATCGTCACCCGCCCATCTGGGCTGCCTGGGAATGAAAAACATGTGCATCCTCACTGCTGGACTCTGAATATAGAGGATAAACTAAACACGCCCTCAACTATAAGAAGAGGAGGGCAGCAGGCGTAGAAACGTCTGGTAACGGACGCTGCTTTTGATACCAGCTCCACACGTCTACTTTAACCTGTAAGTTTCTGATTTTAGGTTTGTTTTATATTAAAAAAAAAAAAAGAGCAATGAAGAGGATGGGAGAATAAAACGTGGGGAAGAAGAAGCAGGATCTGACGGAGAGGTGGGAGGAGACACAGACGGCAGAGGGGAAAGTGAGAGATACGGAATGAGAGAGCAGGAAGTCTTATTGTGAAGGAACCTTCCTGTGTGCTGTGTTTTTCATCCTGCACACGGACACAAGATTGTCTTTCTTCCTCGCTGGAAGTTTGCTGCAACTTTATGCAAAAAAACATAAATGAAAACTAAACATTATGCTTTCGCAAAACTAACCGCTGAAACGGCGACGTCGCATCGTGCTTTAACGTTATTGGTTAAGAACGAGTCACGCGGTGCACGGGGTCGACCTGCACTTCCGGGTTTAAATTGAATTCTCCCAAAGTTTTCAACCCGTAACATTTGATTCCTTCAAAAATGACTTCTGTACGTTTTCAAATCCTCCATTTTCATTTACATTATTGTCCGTGCGGAGTTTGTATGTGTCACGTGCTTACATCCAGCCAGGACTCTTTGTTTTTCGAAAGTTTTAATACCACATTTTTTTATTGAAGCTTTAAAAGTCTGCTTCACATCTTCAGTCACATTTTAAACTAAAGCTGCTGCGAGTGAAAGAGAGAGACGGCGACGTCTAAACTGCTTTAACTACGTTTAAAAACGTTTCCGACGCATTTGTTCGACAGAGAGCGCGCGTGCAGGAGTTAGCCCGCGGTTGTTGGTAACTATGGTAACAAGAATCGTCCGTTATTAGCTGCCTCGGACTTGGTTTTTTTTTTTTTTAATTTTGCTTCTTCGGTTTGGAAATCATTTTATTTGTGCTGCTGTTGTATCATAGTTAGCATTCTGATATCAAAATCAGGTGAACCCAGCGGGGAGGAAAGCCGTCATCTTCATCCCAAAGCGAGACTTCTGCAACAAAACGAGATCTCCTCAAGATCTGATTCTTTTATCGATCCCAGTATGATCGCGTCGTCTCTTCTCATTGGCTGTTAAAACCTCTGAGAGCGGCCCGACGATGACTTTTTGGGCCTTTTTGTGCAGACATCCATTTAACTGTGAGCAACTCTTCGCTCCAGTTTCCAAACGTAGGCTGACGTGTTTCCCTGAATCCGTGTCAGAAGTGAAATTTTGAGAAAGTGTGTTTTATGATCATCATGTTTCTCTAACACTATCACGTGTCTCGCCTGTCTACAAACCCCCCGATGATGTCTCAGGAACAGAAGCAAAAAAAAAACAGTTCCAAATTAAGTCCCTCTTTTCCTTCACATTCTGCACTAAAATACTGATTATACAGAGATTAGTGAAGCATTGCTCCGATATTTAGAGAATCAAGCTGAGAAGGGACTGATGACTTTAATTAAAATGCATGTTTTAAACAAATACTAAAATAAGAATAAAAAGGCCTTTTGATGTGTCATTGCCTCGTCCAGGGATCTGACTTGTTTTATACTTGAACTTTTTTTAGTTGTCTCCGATCATTTGGAGAACTTTGAGGGAGATTATTATTATCTGATTTATGGATCGTGTTTCATTAAAAAAAACGCCTGTGATTCTCCGGACGTCAGCGTGTTTAACATGCTCCATGTTTGTTTGGAGGCCTTGTATGTATGCGTGCTCTTTATCTGTTTGCCTTTCTCCAGAGTTGGCCTGCAGACGTGATTATCTGTGGATCAATAACGCAGACGTGATTATCTGTGGATCAATAACGTAGTCATCAGAAGAAGGGAGGTGAAAGGTCAGCAGCAGTCACACCTCTTAATGCAGTTACTGATTTGACCTCTCTTGTTACTTTGGGACGCCGTGTTCTCGCTGTAAACGGGTGAAAGGACTCGTGTTGGATGAGCTGCACTTTACTGACGCAGAGCGGCGACGAAGAAAAAAAAAACCCAAGACGAGCATCCATGATGTTTGACTGTAAATATGTTTCAGTGATAATTGTGTCATGAATACTTAAAAAAAAGGCTTTTCAGTGATAAATAAAGCACTAACTCCACCCGCCTGAGTCAGCCTGCTGATGTTCAGAGATGATTGTTTGGTGGTCACACACACACACACACACACACACACACACACACACACACACACACACACACACACACACACACACACACACACACACACACACACACACACACACACACACACACACACACACACCCCTCCTGAGGCCGTCTGGAGGCTGCAGGGTCTTTAAAGTTCAAAGGTTTTATTTGTCACATACTCATACAGGATGCACAGTGAAAGGTTTTACTTCTGTGATTAAATGAAGTAAAAATAAAAACATAAAATACATAAAAATAGATAAACACACAAATACACCAATTTTTTTCTATAACAGATAATATTTACAATAATCTTTATTGTCTTCAGCTACACTCCGAGCTGGAGTTACAAAAAGCTTCATGAAGAAAACACACATGAGGTATCAAAAATATTTTAAAAGGAGCAATATGTGAATATTCAATTTAGTGCAATAATCAATAATCAACGGTAAGGCGAAGATATATATGTACATTCATTCTAGTGTGATTGTTGTGAAATAAGTTAATTCTTCCCAGTGCGATCGATATATTTCTCATAAGGCAAAAAAACGTTCTTCTGGAGTCCGTTGACGCGCGTTGAGAAAACGTCAGAGCAGCGAGTCGTTCCTTCGTGCTCGTCCCGGTTTGAACCTCCTCGTACTCAGGTCACAGCAGCACACCTGACGTGTTTGAAGACCGGAGCGTCACGTCACTGGATCTGACTCGAGAGCCAGTCCAGACCCTCGGCCAGACCTGTGCCGCTGACGGCGCACGACGCCTGGACGAACCACTGCGCACACACGCACACACACACACACACACACACGGGACAAAGACGGGAGGTTAGCTAGCGACGTGTTGTGTAGCTTCGTCTGAACATATCTAAAATACGGGCTGTGTTGCATTGTGGGATTGCGAGCGTGCGAAGGACACTTACCGGCTGTGAGACTGCTGATAGGCGGAGAGCCTCCGTGATGTCACAGACGGACATGGCTCTCGGCAAATCTTGTTTGTTAGCGAACACCAGCAAGGCCACGTCCCTCAGCTCGTCCTCCTCCAGCTGCCAAGACAAAAACACAACTTTAACTTTCAACATGTTTATATTTATTTACTGAAGTTATTATTTACTCTGTGTGTGTGTGTGTGTGTGTGTGTGTGTGCGTGTGTGTGTACCATCTTGTGCAGTTCGTCAGCGGCTTCTTTAATCCTCTCGGGGTCGTTGCTGTCGATAACGTATATCAAACCCTGAAGACAAATTTCCTGTTGTTATGATTGTTTTTTAAAGGTCACATTTTCTGTAAATTCCTCTCCTCCATGTTCCTCTAACATGTCTGTCCTCAAACCCCCCAATGATGAGAAAAGTCCATCCTCTCTGTCTTCTGCCTGCTCCACTTTGCAGAAAATGTGTCCTCAAAACAGGCCGTTTTGGAGGTTTTCCCTTCATGACATCACAAAGGGCAGTAGCCCCTCCCCCAGGTGGGTGACACTCCCACAGCTAGGTGTTTGTTCTGCCCTCTGAGTCTGCCTTCTCACCGTAAACAATAGGACATGGAGCCAGAAAGCAGCGAGTACACCCGAGCCCTTCCAGAGAGGGGGCGTGGCCAGACACAGCTCATTTACATATTTAAAGCTACAGACACAGAAACAGCCTGTGAGAGGACAGTGGAAAGCGTCAGAGATCAGAGAGAGAGAGAGAGCGACGAATGACGGAGCCACAGGTCGGCTGCTGGCTTTGAGGACTGTAACATCTGTACATGGAGTGTGCAAACTAACCGCTAGGCCACCGCTGCCCCAAAATGTTGTATTTTTAAAACCTCTTACCTGCGTGTTGATGAAGTAATGTCTCCACAGAGGTCTGATGATCGTCTGACCACCAACATCCCAGACTGTGAAACTGATGTTCTTATACTCCACCGTCTCCACATTAAAACCTACACACACACACACACACACACACACACACACACACACAATTAATATGGGGGGAGGGGGGAGGGGGGTTGGTGTCAATGAAATTTGTGAAATGAAATCAAGCCTCACCGATAGTTGGGATGGTGGTGACGACCTCAGCCAGCTTCAGTTTGTACAGCAGGGTGGTTTTACCTGCTGCATCCAGACCCACTGTACACACACACACACACACACACACACACACACACACACACACACACACACACACAGATGAATGAACAGTTACTTTCACTAAGATGATGAAGAAGGGGAAGGACTGGTTAAAGTCTCACCCATTAATATCCGGACAGGTGTCTTGGAGGTAAACCTGGAGAAGATGCTCGAGATGATGACTCCCATGTTGTCGTGATGAACGGCTCGCGCTGTCTCTGTCTGTCGGTGTGTGTGTGAGGATGTGTGTTTTTATAGAGCAGCGGGTGTGTGTGTGTGTGATCCATGCTGTCACACCGGCTGCTGTCAGCCCGGTACACGGTGGCAGCGGAAACGTGGGCAACAAAAACATCAACACAAAAGAAGCTGGAGAACACTACTTCCGCTACTTGATTTTTCAAAATAAAAGTTTTCACGCTTACATGAATATAAAAATACTTTACAAATACGATAAAATAATTATTTTTGCTATTTGATTATATTGATGTCCTAAAGAAGTGTGTCATGGCATATACAGCTAACACAATTTTAATCTTATTTATAGGCTTGTACTGAAGATTATTGATTTATTTTATAGAATAACAAAGAATGCAAAATTAAATACAATGCAGCTTACGAAAAATATAAAGCTTCATTTACAAGTACAGCACATCCAAAAACCCGAGCTTTACATACAAAGAAAGAAATGACTGAAAAACTAATGATTATACAATAAATAGATAATAAATAGATACGCACATTGTAGACCAGTCTTTAAAGCCCCAGAGTCAGTTTTACTCTAAATATTTAATTTAATTTAATACTGCTTTGTGTGCTGACTGACGGGATGTTTTTGGTGTTTTATTTTGTTAGTCAGACCCAGTTTCCGGTGTCTCGTCCTCAGGTGATGTAAACAGGAAGTGTTGCTCTGTCGCTTGTTGTTGTTGTTGGCACAAATGACGTGTTTGTTACTTGTGCTTTGTCTCCACAGTCTGTGTGCACTTTATGAAGTCTATCTCTGAGTTTTTAAAAATCTTAAACTTCTTCAAACTCATTTAAAGACTTTTATCAGCTTTTACTTTGATGTTTTTACCACATCTCCAAAGTTATTTGTTTTCAGTTCAAGAGCCTCCTTTTCTTTCTTTTTCATGTTTTTCTTTTTCTTATTCCAATCAAGCCAGGAAACCTTCCAAAAACCTCTTTTTCACAACTACGGTGGCTGGGAAGCAAAAAGCCCAAATGACAAAGTGTTCAACACTTTTAAAAACTTGAGATTAATGTACATTTGGGAAAACATTTTCTCATGTCAAAACAAAATTAACAAAAGCAAACCTCGGATTAAACTAGTTCACATTTAATAAAACTAATAGGATAACGACAAGATGTGAGATAATTTTACACAATAAAGTCACCTGGAGCCGTCAGTGTGGACGTTTCAGTGAGAACACTGCTTGTTAACTGTCTCACGTTTGTTTCACTAAACTGCCAGACATCATTAGGTCAACATAAACTCTGTATGACGTGTGTGTGTGTGTGTGTGTGTTGGGCCCTCCTGCTCCATCACATCATGCAGGTTTCAGGAAGTGAAAGGTGAGACTTGCTGATCCAGCGAGTCGTTGTTGTTCCTCGGGTTGAAGTGATTTGTGACGGTGTTTGGTTTATGTGTGTGACTGAGAAAAGAGAAGTTCCCATGCTCTGCATAACCGCCACACACACAGACACACACACACACACACACACACACTCATGCACATAGAGACATTTGTGGTGTGTTGGTGGTTCAGGGGAAATCACAGCAGAGTGAGACATCCTGTTGTTGCAGGTTTCCTTCACGTGGACGATTACAGCAGATTACACAACAGTCCATAAACTGAGCTTGAATTTTTGTTAACAGATCTTTAACATGTGATCAATTTCACGGAACATTTACAAAAACTGAACATTTAACAATTTAACAAAAAGATTAAATGTTTAAAAAGTGTGTTTTATAACACTGTTATTATGTCCAACGTGAGCAGATTGTATTTGTATAAACATTTTAGACTAGATGATGGTTTTAATTTGATGAGGGGCAGCTGTGGATCAGTTTGGGTTGGAGGTAAAGACACTGAACCCTGAATACTGGTGAAGAGAAAACGTAATGCAGCATGTTTCATGACATGCACGGAGGTCGTAGTGGTCGCATGCATACAGTCTACTGTGCAGCAGTAACAGTACAGAAACGTCTCTCCCCCCTCCTGAAGCTCGAGGTGAATTATATCCTGCAGCCTTCTCACATCAGCTCACTCACGCTGGGTGAAATCTGAGTGGAGGATTGGATTGTTTGCATTCACACATACAGCTCCTCCTGGAAATATCCCGTTTTTAAAGAAGAATTCTGCAAGTGTGAAAGCCCTAAAAGAAAAAGTTTAGGGATGTGTGCATCATTGAGAAGGGAGAGGAGAACTGTGCAGTCCTGATAGAGGCACATAAAGACTGCACACATTGGATTCAGGATTTAAGTACTCCACTTTGTGTGTGTGTGTGTGTGTGTGTGTGTGTGTGTTTCTGTGAAAGGGGAAGATGATCCTGGATCTTTTTCCCCTTTTTTGTCTGTAAGAGATGTGAGGATGATAACGTCTCTGCATTATATGAGAAACGTGTAAATATCTGAAATGCTGTGTGCAATAAAATAAAAAAAAAGGAACTTCTTCTTTACTGTCTGTACTCTGAATGAAACATGAAGTGGAACCTAACAGGAAGTGAAAGTATAAACAGAGCTGAAGTTCCCTGTGAAGGTGGGACGACAGGCAGATAAAGAGTTTCACACAGAGAGGACACAGAGACGGTGTCCTGGTGAGGAGGAGGATGGAGCTGGTTTACCTTCCTGTCCTGTTGGCTCTGATCCGCACATCGGCTTCTGATCTGCCTGCTACAACCGCATCACCACCGACTCCTCCATCATGGAGCACAGCAGGTATCACACACCTTAGAAGAATTATGATATTTTGACTTAATATAAATGAAACAGATGTGTTATAAAATGATCAAACCTTGTAAATCTCTCAGTTAACAGTTTTTGTTCCTAGTGGACCTTTTTTTTTTACACTTAAGCATCGGATTCATTTTTCAACACAGGAGGTTACTGAATACCACATTAGTGTTTATGGGATAAAAACGTGTTGTGCCTCCTGGTTTACGCTGCAATAATGCAAAAAAACAAAAAAACAAAACACAGCTCTAATTGACATTAATGGAAAAGATCTGTAAGTTTCATTTTACATTTCAATAGATGAGATTTTTTTTTTTAATTTTTTTTTTTAGAGTTTTCTGACATTGTTCACGTGTCATCTCTTCCTCTTTGTTTCTCCAGAACCTTCTGGAAGAAATCTAAATGGGAAGATGTTCACTATGAATTTCGATAAAGGAGGAATATCGCTCTACGCCCCAAACTTTACTCCTCGGCCCTCATCCTGGCCTGTCCCTACGAGCTACAGATACCACAGATACAACACCGCCCGGCCATACAGCCCTTATAGATACCGCGGCTATGTCACCCCCACTCCCTACACCCGCTACAGATACCGCGGCTACGTCACCCCCACTCCCTACACCCGCTACAGATACCGCGGCTATGTCACCCCCACTCCCTACACCCGCTACAGATACCGCGGCTATGTCACCCCCACTCCCTACACCCGCTACAGATACCGCGGCTACGTCACCCCCACTCCCTACACCCGCTACAGATACCGCGGCTATGTCACCCCCACTCCCTACACCCGCTATAGATACCGCGGCTATGTCACCCCCACTCCCTACACCCGCTACAGACACCGCGGCTATGTCACCCCCACTCCCTACACCCGCTACAGACACCGCGGCTATGTCACCCCCACTCCCTACACCCGCTACAGATACCGCGGCTATGTCACCCCCACTCCCTACACCCGCTACAGATACCGCGGCTATGTCACCCCCACTCCCTACACCCGCTACAGATACCGCGGCTATATCACCCCCACTCCCTACACCCGCTACAGACACCGCGGCTATGTCACCCCCACTCCCTACACCCGCTACAGATACCGCGGCTATATCACCCCCACTCCCTACACCCGCTACAGATACCGCGGCTATGTCACCCCCACTCCCTACACCCGCTACAGATACCGCGGCTATGTCACCCCCACTCCATACACCCGCTACAGATACCGCGGATATGTCACCCCCACTCCATACACCCGCTACAGATACCGCGGATATGTCACCCCCACTCCATACACCCGCTACAGATACCGTGGATATGTCACCCCCACTCCATACGACCCCTACAAGGATCACGGATACAACACCGACTGGCCCGTCACTGCACCATCCTACACCGCCCAACCCTCCACAGCCTCCCCTCCGACCCCGACCAGAGGTAAGGCTATCAAACCCTAAATGGTATATTGTTTCATTCAGAAGTCAATACTAATATTTGTATCTTGCTGTTGTTTCAGTTTCTCTTGTGTTCAGATGATTGGTATCAACATGGACATCATGTCTCCTTCCGTTGTAGAGAATAATTTTTTATTTTTTTTTAAAACCCTGCAACAATTACTGACTAATTGGGCTTGTGCAAAAAAAAATGTGGAGCCAAGAAATACTCAAAAGGGAGCCGGCCAAGGTTGGGAAAAGTGGCGACATAACTGAGGTTTTTGCTATCCCCTTCTGTCGAGGTACCAAGTGTCCAAGGATTCAAGTGTAAACACTGCAGTCCAGCCACTGGTTAAGAGAATCATAATAAAAGACAAACACAAAGTGCACCATGTTTGTTTATCCAGTGGATTTCAAGAGAATAACGTCAGCAAGAAGAGAGAACACCAAATGCTGGACGTCCATTCTCACCTTTTGTTTACTTGTGTTGCGTTCTTCTTCTTCTTCTTCTTCTTCGTTTGATTGATTGGCCAAAGTCTTCGGAACGAAAAATGAAAGAGGCTGTGTTTCGTTGGCTCAACGTGTCGATCATTCCGCCCCTGCAGGTGTGTCGGTGTGTCTGCGTTTCCTCAATGACTTTCAGAGAGGATATCAGCCCACAGTCTTCACCCTCAGTCCATCCACGAGTCCGCTGTCGCTGCGGGTCTACGACAGTAGCCGCTACGCTCTTGCTTATAGCGCGTACAGCGGGGACAACCTGATCCTGCGGCCTGACATAAGATTCTGGTCAAAGACTGAGCCAGAAATCTGGACCAGAATCTGTGTAACTGTGGACGCTCGGAAGAACGTGGCCCAGGTGTTCAAAGGCCCCGATATGAGCATCAGGAAGATGCTCTCTACCCAGGTGAGAGGTTTTGACTCTTTAAGTCTGAATCTGGGGCTATAAATGACTTTGCGTTTCCTTCACCTGTTTCTCAACTTCAAAGTCGGGGGTTCGATCCCATACTCCTGCAGCAACTTGTCCCATGTGTCCTTGGGCAAGGCACTTAACGCCAGGCTGCTCTCGCTCTGCTTTGTTGATGAGTTTGACTTAACGGGCATAATATGTCTCTAATATGATTTATCTGCTCTGTGTGTCCGTGTGTGTGTGTGTGTGTGTGTGTGTGTGTGTCCGTGTGTGTGTGTGTGTGTGTGTGTGTGTGTGTGTGTGTGTGTTCAGTACGTGTGGTCTGGTGAGCCTGTGATTGAATTTCCAGGTTTTGATGGTCAGCTGACAGACGTCCAGGTGTGGGATTATCCTCTCCGCTACAAAGAAGTCTTCAACTACATGACCAGGGGTTCTCTTGGGTATGTACCCGTGTGTGTGTGTGTGTGTGTGTGTGTGTGTGTGTAGATCTTTTAGTAAGTATTTTTCAGGTTGCAGGAGAAAAGATAGAACAAGTTCAAGTTCTGATTAAAAGCTTAAAGCTGTTTGAAAGGATTACAGTAAACCTGAGATGCAAATGAATTTAATCTCATCTTCCTGTTGTTGTTGTTGTTGTTGTTGTTGTTGTTGTTGTTGTACAAATACATTTATTGGGCTTCTGTTAGAACCCTAATTCTTAAAACATATTTGTCTTTTTCAGGTCATACTCTGGAAATGTGCTCACGTGGTCCTCCATCAGCTACTCTTTCAGAGGACAGGCGCTATTGGAGGACATCTACGATAACTTCTATGAGAAGCAGGCCAAGCAGCCAATCAGCAGCAGAGGGAGAGCGAGAGGGCCGTGCTCAAAGAAGAAGAAGAAGAAGACAAAAACAAAAATTTAAACATCAGTCATCGCATTTGATAATTAATCAGAAAATAAATTCATAAGACAAAATTTAAAAAAAAGTTTCAGTAACAAACCCAACATTTGTACATGTCTCTCTCTTTTGTTTCACTTTGTATAATTCAAAATAAAAACTTAGAAGAGGCTGCTGTCGTCTGAGCTGGGAAAATTAAAACGAAGTCTAAACACCTCTAACAGAGTCTCGCTTATTTAACATCAGGAAGCAGAGACAACAGCGTCTCAGATATGAATCCTGAAGGTACGGTTGGTCGTTTTCTCCAACCGTGCCTCTGAGGAGGCTGCTGGTGTGTAAATATGTTATACGTGCTGAACTTCAGACATTCAGACACTGAGGTTAAAGACATTACTTATTAATCTCATGTTTTTGCTTGTTTAACAGATATGCAGATGAATTCTGACCCTTTTGGCGTTCCATACATTTTTGTATATGTATATTCATTCAGAAATGAAACTTAAAGTGGACTGTATGGAAGAGGGCTGGGATTTTGTATATTTCAGATTTGTTTGACGGTGGTACTAAAGCTTTCCTAAGTTTCAACCAAATTGTTGATAAGTATAATTTATCACGTAACCAATTTTGGAGATATGTTCAAATGAAAAGTACATTGTCAAAATGGCTAGGAAGCCCCCCTTATAAGCCCAATCGAGGTACTGCTTCAAAGATTTATCATTTACTACACAATCAATTGTGTGATCCTTTGGTTAAAGTTTTAAAAAAAATGTGCAGAGGACATGGCGGTGGACATATCACCAGACGATTGGGATTCATGTTTAAAAAATATAAATACAATGTTTAAAGAAGTGGGACAACAAATTCATTCAATTGAAGATAGTTCATCGGTGGCACCGGACGCCTCAACAATTACTATCAACCAGACTTCCATCATCTCTCTCTGGAACAAAGGAATCACTCGTATTTAAAGGAAGAAATGCACTCACTCTCCTATACAGTATGTCCTTCACTCTCTGGACACCATTAGGGCCCCAATACAAACAGTCCAAAGTCAGGTTATAGCCCTCAAATGGCCAGGAATTGAAAGTAAACAATCTGAGTATAAATGCCAGTCTGTTTACAGAAACTTCACACAGACAGACACTTCCACAGTGAGGACACACAGATGTCTTTCTTCAGAGACCCGGTGCGTGCGAGGATGATGAGGACGACGCTGTCTTATGTCCTCATAGCGGCGGCGATCACGTCTGCAGCGCTGCTCATCACAAACTCTCGATTTAAATCGATCTCTCATACGAAAAGGAGCGCAAATACACCTGTGGATGCAATTGATAAAGCGCGGCCAACCACAGCATGGACAACGCCAGGTAAGCACACTTTAACTAAACACACACAACTCACAGCTCACACTTGGAAATTTCTTGGAAACACTGACTCTGCTGATCCCATCTCAGCCCTGTAACATCTCTGATACTGACTCTGAAGGAGTCTTTGAAAACAGCAGCATCACTTCTCTTCTTTGCTCTCCAGGATCTGGGATGGATCTAAGAGGAAAGATGTTCACAATGTCTGATAGAGAAGGAGAAATACACTTCTATTCCCCCAGTTTTACAACCCCGGACCCATGGGCTCCCCGCAAAACCAGCACCGAACCCTACAGCAGAAACCGACCCTACACGACCCCCCAACCCTACACCAGCCCTCGTTACCCCTGGACCACGGCACCTCCTCTGAAAGGTGAGTGCGTTGACAAGCTATGCAACCAGGTAGAAACAGTGTCTGGATATGAGATCTTTACAGTTATTTCATTACATTTTGTTTACATTTTTAATCAGGCTGAAGCTAAAACAGGCTAAAATAATGTTGTCCATTATGTTGAAAGTATGCTAACTTGTGTTGTTCTGGAGACATGTTGTAATGATGTCTTGGATTTCTGCTGCTTATTTTCCAAACGGCAATCTGAGGCCCACGCAAAACTTCGGGAAAATAATTTAAATAAGTTTGTTTGTGCTTCATTTGTGCTGTAAATATTTTTATTCATGCTTTTTTGGTTTTAAAGATGTTTTAAGTTTCATTGTTGGTCATCATTGTTAAATGTTCTTAAAATCTTAGATGTTTTATTTTTAAATGTTGCCCTAACACTCCATCGTATTTTAAAAATGTATGTTTGTTGTTTGTTTTTCCCCCTGCAGGTGTGTCCGTGTGTCTGCGGTACCTGTCCACATATCAAGAAAGCATCGAGTCAATCTTTACTCTCAGTCCATCCAGGGATCCATTGACGCTCGGATTCAAATTCCCCAATACTTATTATTTCCCGAATCAATATTTTCATTCTGGACTTAACCTGAAACCTTACATCAACTTCTGGTCAAACGTTCCTCCGGAGATCTGGACCAGAGTCTGCCTCACTGTGGACTCGGTGAGGAACGTGTTCCAGGTGTTCAGCGGCTCGAACATGAGCATCAGGAAGGTCCTGCACTATAAGGTGAGGTACATCGAAAAATGTTAAAATCATCAGATATACAAAAAGAAACACTGTCACTTGAGTTTCTGTTGACATTTTCGGGCTGTTTCGTCTCGTGTCGTCCTCAGGCTGAGACATAAATGTTGCAGGAAGTCCATATACTTCTCACCTGTGCGCCGACGCGAGTGGCCGCACATTCAGTAGCTCCTGGTTTCACCTTATTGTTTTGGACACTTAATGCTAATCTGCTCCTCAATAGTTGGGTACTTTAATGGCAATCGCCCTAATCACCCCTGGTTTCACCTTATTGTTTTGGACACTTAATGCTAATCACTGCTCCTTTATGTTGCTGAGCACTTTAATGGCCCAATTTGCATCCCTGCATTGACTGTTTAACGACTGTACTCACACCTCTGGCACTACCTCAAACACCTCTGTACATGCACATGTAACTAGTTTCTAGAAGGTCAGCACTTTGTTTCTAAGGCTCTTTAACTGTTTACAGGTCTCTTTTAATCAGCACATGTTTTTCTCTCCTCACAGGTTATGTACATTATGCTATATAAGTTTAAGTCTAATGCTAATGCTAACTGCACAGGTTTAACCTTTACTCTTAGTCACATAGGGGCTGCTAAATCTTGTTTGGGGATTATTGTATTACAGAGGGGATGGGGGGACAGCGGGTGTGTATTGTAACTAATGTCTTGTGTCCTGCCTGTCTGTATACTGCTACTGGATGCCTTGAATTTCCCTCGGGATCAATAAAGTATCTATCTATCTATCTATCTATCTATCTATCTATCTATCTATCCATCTATCCATCTATCCATCTATCCATCCATCCATCATATAAGGCCTGATGATCCGGAGCACGTTTGCTCGGGGTCGACTCATTTTTAACCCCAGCAGTGGGTCAAAATGTGCAATGTTTGTAATGACAGCAGGAAACTTCCTGAATGATCTGACAGCACTCACTCCTAAAACTCTCATGCATTTATATATGTTTACTATTCCTGCGCCAATCTAAGAGTGTTCATTAAAGTCTCTGAAGGAAAATCAAAAAGTAATCTGTGTGGTAGTGAAAGAAGAAAACAAGCCAGGAGTAGACAGACTTAAAGTAAATAACTGGATGCTGACCACTTTTAAGTCATTGTTTAATGTGTGTGTGTGTGTGTGTGTGTGTGTGTGTGTGTGTTCAGTATGAGTGGTCTGGTGAGCCTGTGATTGATTTTCCAGGTTTTGCCGGTCAGGTAACAGACGTCCAGGTGTGGGATTATCCTCTCCGCTACATAGAAGTCTTCAACTACATGACATGGGGTTCTCTTGGGTATGTACCCACATATGTGTGTGTGTGTGTGTGTGTGTGTGTGTGTCTCTTCCTCTGTGATCATGAAGGAAACCTGCTGTGTTGAAGCGTCTCTGACAACAATGCAGCAGCCAGTATGTCCTCCTTCTAACTTTAGATTCTGCTCCTGAATGCTCTGGATTTGTTTGGACCAGAGAAGGTTTAATATGATTAAATATCATATGATCGTGTTTTCAGGACGTACCGCGGCTCCGTCCTCACCTGGTCCTCCATCAACTACTCTCACGGAAGTAACACGCTGTTGGAGGACATCTATGAGAAGCAGGCGAACCAGACAATCGGCAGCCTCCGAGGGAGAGGGAGAGGGCGGCGTCCAAAAGGAGAGAGGAAGAGCGCGTGAGAGAAGGGTGTTCGAACGCTGATTCTACCTTCAAATAAATAAATACTCATTGAGACCAGATCGATCTTGGCGGTTTTTATTGATGAGATCTCCTCACTCTTTCTTTTCACTCTTTGATGATGGCTCTGGTTCCCTTTCAGTCGGTTCACTCGGTACAACAAATATAGTATGGGATATCATGCCCCCGCGTCTCTACTCTAATCATGCCTTTAAGGCAGAGGATCTCTGAAGACGCTCCGTCTGCACATAAACTGTCATCACAGTCATCCCTCAGTTCTTACGCTCTTCACCTCGCTAAGAACACTCGCTCGTTAGTGCTGTCTCTCCTTTGGCTACGACCGGCTTGAAATTAGCTTACCTCTTGGCGTTTGCAGCTGCTGCTACCCGTGGAGCGCTAATTTTGAGTCTCCTAGCTTGCGTGTCTCCTCTCCGAGTCAAGGGGCCCCGGTTTCGTCTGAGTCCAGTGGCGGGGAAGCCTTTGGTCGAGGTCCCCGCTGGTAGCTGGGCTGGTCACATGGAATATGTTGGCGGGTTGGCCGAGCTTGAGTCGGAGTTCTCCGGGAGCGCTAGCCAGCCTCTGCTAGGGCTATACGCTAACCATGATGATGATGACGCGTTGGACATCGGCTTGGATGTTCATGGTTTGTCGGAGGATGAACAGGAGGCTTTATCATCTGATCAGTGTGCCGCTGCTGCTGCTGCTACACCGGATGATACATCCTGTTTCTCTCTGTACCGCCGTGCAGCTGAGAAGCTGGAGGTTGAGTGGCCCTGACCGCTGCCAGCTCAGAAGACGTTACAGTTCGCGGGACTTTACCTCCCGCCCGAACCAACCATGGCCACAAACAGCCCGCCCATGGTCCCAGATTTTATTTTGGAGTTAACATTGACATGGAATAAACCACTGTCCACCCACGTCACAGTACCCGACTATGGACAGCATCTGGATTTAGATGGAGCTGAAAATGCTGACTTAGTTAAACCTCCTATCCACCTATGGATCCTTCTTTGGCGTCTTATCTGTGATCACCCTAACTAGGTCAAGTTTCACTCTATTGTCTTCAACACTTAATGCTAATCTGCTCCTCAATAGTTGGGTACTTTAATGGCAATCACCCTAATCACTCCTGGTTTCACCTTATTGTTTTGGACATTTAATGCTAATCACTGCTCCTTTATGTTGCTGAGCACTTTAATGGCCCAGTCTGCATCGCTGCATTGACTGTTTAATGACTGTACTCACACCTCTGGCACTACCTCAAACACCTCTGTACATGCACATGTAACTAGTTTCTAGAAGGTCAGCACTTTGTTTCTAAGGCTCTTTAACTGTTTACAGGTCTCTTTTAATCAGTAGCAGTTTTGTATACTGCTACTGGATGCCTTGAATTTCCCTCGGGATCAATAAAGTATCTATCTATCTATCTATCTATTTATCTATCTATCTATCTATCTATCTAGAAGTTTTAATTGAGATCTGCAAATTGCATCTTTGAAAGTCCAGTTTTGTTTGCAGGTAAAGATGCTGAAAAAAGATTTACCATTTACAAAAATGCTATAGTGACACTTAAAGACAAATGATGACCCCTTTTGGCGTTCCGTATTATCTGTACACAGCTTTATGAGAAATACAAATAGAAGAGGCTACGTATGCATCTAAACTAGAAAAAGCAAAAATCCTGTGCTGAGATGCATTATTTTCAAAAAGGTATCAGAATTATGACCTCTTAAATGCTCTAGTTAATAAAGCTCATGGTAACAGCAGCTTATTACACATTTGGCCACAGAGACTATTTATGACTCATTTGGCTTTCCATACAAATCTGGGGCATTAAGTCAGAAACGAAACTTAAGTGGTTCTGACGTCTGTACCAGGAATTGAAAGTAAACAATCTGCGGTGCAGCCAGCCAGTCTGTTTACAGAAACTTCACACAGACAGACACTTCCACAGTGAGGACACACAGATGTCTTTCTGCAGAGACCCTGTGCGCGCGAGGATGATGAGGACGACGCTGTCTTCTGTCCTCATAGCGGCGGCGCTGACGTCTACAGCGCTGCTCATCACAAACTCCCGATTTAAATCGATCTCTCATCTGAAAAGGAGCGCAAACACACCTGTGGATGTAATTGATACAGCATGGCCAACCACAGCATGGACAACGCCAGGTAAGCACACTTTAACTAAACACACCAAAACTCATAGCTCACACTTGGAAATGTGACCATCTGAAATTAAAACGACACTCTGCATGAAACATTAGTCCATTACATGAACAAGGTGAAAAACAGGAAACAAACGACGGCAGGTTCAGGTGAGAGCGGAGGTTCCGGGATCAGGACTCAGAATTGCCAACCTGAAAGAAAATGAGTGAAGGGCTTTTAGATTGGTTTTATTCTTGTTCTGTGAGATGTTTTGTACAATGTGAGGGCTGAACTGCAAAAATCTTCAAATCTGGGTGATTTTGTTGGTGGAAATGGTTGTTGGAGAAACGCTTCTGTAAACTACTTCCTGTTTTTCCTCTTGTGTTGGTGAGACTGAAGATGTGACCCAGTTTCATATATCCAACTATCACTAAGCAGTATGTTTGGATAAATTATGTTTGAAGTTTTCCTAGTGCAATTAAAAGATAAAGTAATTCTTACATTCTTACAGAAAAATATAAAAACAGAATAAAGCCCCCGATGTTTTCACCAAAAATACAAATAAATCACAGATTCACTAAACTGTATTTGTCACTGATGAATAAACTTGTTTAAATTTTTTCTGTCACGGTTCCTTCCTTGTTTATATTTTGTGTGGGGCTGGATATTAAAGGAGCAGTATGTAACTCTGACTCCTAGTGTTTAAAATGGGTACTGCAAAGGTCCGTCTGCAAAGGTTATTACACCCAGTCTGAGAACTCACATTGCCTTACTGAGTTGCAGATGCATTGTGGGAGCTCATACACAGACAGACACGCACATACACAGCGCCGCGATCCCCCACTGTTACTAACTCTGAAGGTTCACTTCTCTTTTTGTTTTTCTCTCCAGGAGCTGGGATGGATTTAAGAGGAAAGATGTTCACACTGTCTGCCTACGGAGGAGGAATACGCTTCTATCCCCCCCATTTTGATAATAACACCCCCAACCCATGGTCTTCATCTGCTCCCTACAAAACCACCACCCGACCCTACCCCACCACTCGTTACCCCTACCCCACCACTCGTTACCCCTGGGCCACCACTCGTGACCCCTACACCACCACTCGTGACCCCTACCCCACCACTCGTTACCCCTACCCCACCACTCGTGACCCCTGGGCCACCACTCGTTACCCCTACCCCACCACTCGTGACCCCTACCCCACCACTCGTTACCCCTACCCCACCACTCGTTACCCCTACACCACCACTCGTTACCCCTACACCACCACTCGTTACCCCTACACGACCACTCGTTACCCCTACACCACCACTCGTTACCCCTGGACCACAGCACCTCCTTTCAGAGGTGACGTTGACAAACTATGCAACCAGATAGAAACACTGTCTGGATATGAGATCTTTTTTAATTTTATTTATTTAATTACATTTTGTCTCAAGATATTAGCTGAAGCTAAAACAGGCTAAAATAATGCTGTCCGTTATGTTGAAAGTATGCTAGCTTGTGTTGCTCTTGAGGCATGTTGCATCTATGTATTGATGTCTCGTATTTCTGCTGTCTCGTTGATATTTTTTAACTTACGGCAATCTGAGGCCCAGAAAGACGAAGCAAACATGGAAGTGCCTAACGCTTAAGTTCCTCAGACGACCACTCAAGTGTGGCGACTAAATTAGCATTAGGTCGCCTTTAAAAATGTCCAATTTTTCCTGTGCGCGGGCGATTTGTTGTGTGTGAAGTTGCACTGCGGGCAGTTGCCACGTCTGTAGTTGCCAGACGGCACAGACTGTAAAAAATGGGGCGGAGTCAGTGGTGGATGATGGATGAAGGCCCACCTGCCACCACTGACTCCGCCCCATTTTGTTGTCTTGTAAAACTGCAACGTCATCATCTTACAACTTTATCATTGTTAAATGATGACTTTGTTTTCAAAATCTTAGATGTTTTATTCTTAAATGTTGCCCTAGCACTCCATCGTATTTTAAAAATGTATGTTTGTTGTTTGTTTTTCCTCCTGCAGGTGTGTCCGTGTGTCTGCGGTACCTGTCCACATATCAAGCAAACATCCAGTCACTCTTTACTCTCAGTCCAACCACCAATCCATTGACGCTGGGATTCAATTGGCCCAATACTTATTTTTTCCCGAATCAATTTTATTATTCCGACTTTTACCTGAAACCTTACATCAACCTCTGGTCAAACATTCCTCCGGAGATCTGGACCAGAGTCTGCCTTACTGTGGACTCGGTGAGGAACGTGGCTCAGGTGTTCAGCGGCTCGAACATGAGCATCAGGAAGGTCCCGAGCTCTAAGGTGAGGTACATCACAGTTAGCATCTAAAAATGTTGAAATCATCAGATATGCAAAAAGAAATACTGTCAAAAATGTCAATTTCTGTTGACGTTTTCGGCTGTTTCGTCTCGTGTCGTCCTCGGGCTGAGAGATAAATGTTGCAGGAAGTCCATATAAGGCCTGATGATCCTTATTTTGGCGCTGGATGTTGAGAATGAACCGGAGCACGTTTGCTTTAAGAGTGTTAATGAAACTTCCTGAAGGAAAATCAAAAAGTAATCCGTGTGGTAGTGAAAAAAGAAAACAAGCCAGGGGTAGACAGGCTTATATTAAATAACAAGATGCTGACCACTTTAATCTGATTGCTTAATATGTATGTGTGTGTGTGTGTGTGTGTGTGTGTGTGTGTGTGTGTGTGTGTGTGTGTGTGTGTGTGTGTGTGTGTGTGTGTGTGTGTGTGTGTGTGTGTGTGTGTGTGTGTGTGTGTGTGTGTGTGTGTGTGTGTTCAGTATGTGTGGTCTGGTGAGCCTGTGATTGATTTTCCAGGTTTTGATGGTCAGGTAACAGACGTCCAGGTGTGGGATTATCCTCTCCGCTACAAAGAAGTCTTCAACTACATGACCAGGGGTGTCTATGCGTAAGTACCTCTGTGTGTGTGTGTGTGTGTGTGTGTGTGTGTGTGACATGAAGGTGTTGAAGTGCTGGCTTGTGTTTTCAGGACGTACCGTGGCTCCGTCCTCACCTGGTCCTCCATCAACTACTCTCTCAGAGGAAACACGCTGTTGGAGGACATCTATGAGAAGCAGGCGAACCAGCCAATCGGTAGCCTCCGAGGGAGAGGGCGGCGTCCAAAAGGAGAGAGGAAGACCAAGGAGTTTGTCAATGTGAGAGAGAGGAGCGAGAGGAACAGACAGCGTTTGAAATAAAAACATACAGGATGATGGTTTAGAAGAGTTAAAAACCAGTTTCAGAATCAGAATGATATTGTACCAGTCTATATAAATAATAGCTCAGCTTTGGTCATTCTGATTCATCCAGCAGGTTGAGGACTTCAGGCGACGGCTTTCTACTCCAAGCACTTGAATTTCCCTCAGGATCAATAAAGTATCTATCCATCCATCCATGATGTCAAAAGTTTAAGTTTCCTCTAACTAACAACTTATAACATTTACTGTTAGCTTCATAACTAGCTAGCCTGCTAGCATGCTCAACCAATCAAAGACGTTGCTGCAAAACTATATCGCGATTTAACCTTGTTTTTTTTTTTTTAAATGAAGTTGATGTAAACTTGTTACTTCCACTGGCGCATAAACCACTGTGACACTCGCACAGCTTGTGGTCAGTCGACCTTGGACGATCACACTGTTGAGCTCTATTTCTGTCATAAGACGTCTTCATTTTCCATTGGTCGGTTTTAGAGTCACGTGTCTTAAGTCACGTGACCTTCATTAGTGTCGGCCATCTTTTAAATGTGTGGCTGGATCCCGATTTCCCGACGTGGAAAGTGATCGAGCGCACGAGGGCTTGAAACGGTCACTTTGAGACTTCTCTGTAACCATGACAACACGATGTCTGATTGTATTTTATGTTTTTTTTTACTCGACTCACTTATCACTGTATACGTGTACTTCTCTGTTGTGGGATAAACACAGGTTATCTTCTATAAATAAAACAGGACTAACACGCTCTCTCTGTGTCTCTCGTTTTTGTTCATAGACGACTTTTTTTCAGCGTCTTTTCTAAACTGATTAGATTTGAAAATAGTCTGTTCTCCCGGATGTTCTTCTCCGCTCTTTAGTTCACGTTGTGATTCTGTTGAACGACACGTAGCGTTGACATAAAGACAGACGATAAGCGGATCAGGAGCATCTGAGAGGCCGTCTGCCTGAAGTCATCTAGAAATGTTGGAAAGTGCAGAAGTGAAAACGGCTTCAGATTCAAGTGTTGATGAAATATTAGGCGAGCAAATCAAAACTTAGCTTCGTCGTCTGTAAGAAGTTTTCACATAAAACTAAGTCACTTAGTCACTACTCTGTTTCATATACTGTTGATTGCTTCTTATATTCTATTTTATTTAAGATAATTGTTTTGCCCCAATACATCAAGATACATTCCTTGTATTTGTAAATGTACTGATTCTGACGTTTTCAGGAACAAGCTGCTCAAAGGTCGACTTCAGAGAGTGAAAAATAAAAAACTCAAACACCAGCTGTTGGAAAAAAAAACAACAACTTTATATTTAGTGTCAGAAAAGTAAAAGAACATTTTGTGTTGCAAAGTTATTTCTGGATTTCGTAAGACATCTCGTTTTAATAACAAAATAATTATTGTACATCATATCTGGGCTCACGTTTCACATCTATTATGTACAAAACTCTTCATCCCGAGTGGAAGATGAGAGAAGCCCTCCATAAAAGTTTAAAATGTTAAAATTAGTTTGTTTTATTTTTTTTACAAATATAAAAACTAGCGTGGTCGCTAAACAACCCGGTGTCTCAGGTTAATGCAACCAGCACGCGTTCTTCTTTACAACCCTGTGCTTTACAAAGAAAAAAAGCATTTATACAACATGTTACACATAAGACCAGAAACACGGTCCAGTCCTCGGAGACCAGGTCCCTCACGAGTCCTGTGGGTTTGCCTCCATCACACTTTGTGTAGTTTTAAGCTAACAAATAAAGAAAACCAGAAGATCACATCCACCACACGTTTTACTAGTGTTGTAGTCAAGACCACACTGACCGAGACCAAGACAGTCCGGGGACCAGAGTGCCATGAGACTGAATCAAGACCCAGACCAAGGTAAGCTGAGACCGAGTCAAGACCAAGACCAAAGTAGGCCACGACGGGGTCGAGACCAAGACAGGCCGAGATCAAGACATTTAGAGATCAAGACCGCGTCAAGGCCAAGACCAAGACAGGCCGAGATCGAGCAGAGACTAAAACATTTCGGCTCGAAGAACTTCACTAAAAAGAATCATGATGGTGATGACTTGGGAAAGCAGCCGGTCAGTGGTGGTCTTAATTTAAAAAATCCAGAGTCCGCCCGGTCTGAGACCAAGTTAAAAAAGATCTAGATCCCAAGACGAGACCGAGACCTTCATTTAATGATCTTGAGACTTCCTCTTGGTCTTCTATACCTACAACACTAGTTTTTTTTACATTCTTACGTTTCCAGGAATGTTTATGAACCCAAAGCGAATCATGTTGTACGAAGAGTTTGGTTGGATTATTTCCACCTGACATTAAACATTTGTGAGTTATTGCCCTTTGAGTTTAAGATTCAAATCAGCTGCCAGAAAACCTTTTTTTTTTTATTATTATTTTTGTACTTTTGCTCTTCTCCGTTTGCGTGCTTGATTATTTTTATTTTACAAAGTTGAGTAAAAAAAAAAAAAAAAAAGCAACACGAGGAAATGTATGGAGCCCCTGAAGCGACATTATATTGTAGTAGCATACGCTGCTTTTTAAAAACAGACCTCATGGTCCCTACAAAGACGAGCCGTTGCTAGGTAACTTTTGTCACCTAGCAACACTGAGCGTTGCCAACCAGCAAAGTGGAACGCAGTTAACCCGGGTGTGACGTCATTTCCCGCTCCGAGCGATAGCACACACGGTAACCTTAGCAACAAGATGCTACGTCCAACGTTGATTCGTTTACATTCAGAGAAAGAATAATACACAGCCATACGGGATGTTTAAAAATTGTTCCCGACACTCAAGGTTATCTGGTTGAGGAGCGACTTTATCTCTCGACAACATTATTGAGGAACAAACCGGCCGCAGTCACTTTTAAAACTTAAAAACGCTGAAACGTGACGGAGCATTGGCGCCACATTCACAGACAGACGTGTCGGAGATTTGTTGTGAAAGACGCTTCCACGTTCGTCGTTTACCGGCTCCTCTTTTATTTCTCTTTAAAACGAAATGCAGGCTAAATATAGCCTCTCTCTCTCTCTCTCTCTCTCTCGACGACGGTTATTCTTTAAAGCGCGAGGGCTCTTCTCGTTACGTTACGTCATGAAGGCCATGACACGCGGCCGTTAGGAGCAGCTTGTGACGTGTGAGGTAAAGTTCGTAAGTGGTCAAAGACTGATGATTTTTTTAATTTATTTTTTTTAAAAGCATTTTTTTCACCTTCTGATATAGAGCGACAGCCACTAAACACTAGGCCACCGAAGAGCCAGTATTTGTGCTGCTTTTCAAAGAGCAAGACCAAGGAATCTGCGTAACCATGGAAACAAGAGTGAGAAAAGGTACTGTATTAATATTAAGACATTCTCATATGAGTGACACGCGAGTTCTGAGTTCAAATCGACAAGACGGATAACAAAAAGATGAACCACATCCAGATTTATGACCTTCATGTGACAAGATTGATATTTGTTAAAAATGCTTTTTACGATCACGTGACCTGGAAGCAATGAGATTTGATTGGCTCCTGAGGATGCTCCTCTTTAGACCTGCAGCAAAGAGTCAACTGACGGTCATAACAACGGTCTGCATGAAGATATGCACGACGTGACAGCTCCCCCAAAAAGTGAAGCCAAAATGCACACATCTCCTCCTCCTGCTAAATGGCTGCAGCGCGGGCAATAAGCTCCGCCTCCTTTATGTTAAACGATTTCTGAAACGTGATTTTTGTGTTTATAGTTGGTTCTAAACAAGATGATTTATGTTCTAGTGTTAGTGTTTCTAAAAGAGTTGAAGGACATGATTGACAGCTGCTGCAGCAAGAGGAAGCAAACACTGACACAAGGTGTTTGTTTGGGTATTTTTGGCTTCACTTTTGTACAACAGGAAGAGGTGGAGACGTCAGTCCATTTTTATATACCGTCATACTGACTGTGCCAGGGTGGCTGGTGATTAATGCTTCGTGTGTCAGTGTGTGTTGATTAACATTTGAGTCAGATGTTATTATAAAGCACTGCTTGGCTCTGCTCGGTTCAGTTTGTTTGCATAAAAGTGTGTGTGTGTGTGTGTGTGTGTGTGTGTGGGCACTCCGGTCCAGTGAGCGATGAAGTGCACTTCTTTAAAAACAATTCTGAGTTAAAAAAAAAGAATAAAAACTCCAAAGTCTGATCTGCAGAACTGCAGCATGGTCGTATTCAAGTTAGAAAAAATAATAAAATTAAAAAACGTGGAGGTGCAAACACCCAGTGTCAAAGGTCAGCTGAGTTAACCTTCCCGCTCTCAGCTCGAGGATTGTGGCGTATCCCTTGTGCACACAGGCCATCGAACCTCTCTGTTAGTGAGCGTGCGAGCTTCAAGAGAGGAAGTGTGTGTCACGCTCTCCGCTCTTTACTTAACGGCGCCTCTGTGATGAAGAACCTCCTCGCAGCTAATAAACGCTTCAGCTCCTCGGAGGCGTCCACCGGAGTTTATATATTGTGCAGCTCCGTCTGGCTCCAGCTCGCCGCGTGAAGACCACCTGACGGCTGAGACTTGGGGGGTCGTCCCCGTAGCTGTGCGGGCTGAATAAAGTAAAAATGACTAGATGTAAATTTTAAGGAAATAAAAAATGTGCTGACCAGATGAGGTCCTTAAAATCAAAAAGAGGTTCCTCCAGCTGTGAGCCGACCCCACGCTCCCCTCGAACTTTAAAACAAGCTCGATCTGGGATTGGGGGGGGTCACCGATCAGGGTGTGGAGGGTTTGTGGAGGATCCCCTGCAGGTCCTCCGGTAACGACAGGATGACAGCCTCGATGTGAGCCCTCAGTTTGGCCACCGTCCCTGGACGCACCGGGAGCTGCTCCTTCTCCGCCTGAATCTGCAGAAACAAACGGACAAAGTAATTCTTCCATAAATCTCCCAGCTACAAACAAACAAACAAACAAACAAACACAGAAACAGCCGATTTCACTGTAATGAGTTTTTAAACTTCGACTTCACACTGACCAGTTTATCTTTCAGCTTCAGGACCAGATCAACCGTCTCCACCTCCGAGTGCTGCTGGATCCTCTGCTGCAGATCCTTAAGACACAGAGAGACAGACACAGAGAGACAGACACAGACAGACACAGAGAGACAGACAGATACAGAGAGACAGACACAGAGAGACAGACACAGAGAGACAGATACAGAGAGACAGACACAGACAGATACAGAGAGACAGACACAGAGTTCAAAGAGAAAGACAGACACAAAGAGACAGAGACAGATTCAAAGAGACAGACACAGAGAGACAGATTCAAACAGACAAGACACAGAGAGACAGATTCAAAGAGAAAGACACAGAGAGACAGATTCAGAGAGACAGATTCAAAGAGACAGACACAGAGAGACAAACACAGAGAGACAGACACAGAGAGACAGATTCAAACAGACAAGACAGAGAGACAGATTCAAAGAGACAGATTCAAAGAGACAGACGGGTACAGAGAGACAGACACAGAGAGACAGACACAAAGAGACAGATTAGAATGGAGGACTTCCTGTACGTGTAGCTGATGGAGTCCGGTAGAACCCCAGGTCGTCCTCACCTCCTCACACAGCGCCTCCAGGTGCAGAGCCTCCAGCTTCTGCGTCATCTCTCTCCTCCGGTTGCGGAACCAGCCGTCAAAGTTTGGAGACTTCAGGAAGTGTCTTCAGACGCAGAGAAAGTCCACGTGAGGTTTAGGACAACATGCGTTCACACAACACGGACTTCTCAACACGTTGTCATCGTGTGTACCTGTAGAGTCCGATCCAGTCTCCCTTCAGTCTGGACGTGAGCTGAGGTCCGGCTTTCTCCAGCGTCTTCATGAAGTCCTGCTGGATGAACGGTCGCAGCTGAGGAGGAGCCTTCCAGGGGCTGATGGACTTCTGAAGAGGCATCAGACTGGCCACATACCTCTCCTGTGAGACACACACACACACACACACATACACACACACACACACACACATTTGACGCAGCAGTCCCACTAGCAGTCCGTGCTGCGTTCAAAGTGATGAAAGATACAAATCGTGAATCTGTATTTTGTGTTTTATTTTGAAATTGACTGGATGCTCTCTGCGTTTCCTTGTCTGACTTCCTGTCCAGCTTGACGTGAGCCTGCAGTGCACGCCGTCTAAAACAGACTCACAGCGTGTTCGAGTGGCCGGCAAGGACGGCGGCGTGGCGCGCAGGCGGACGACGTGACCATGTGGTTTCAACAGTTAGAGCCCGAAACAGGAAGTTCAATCAAAAGTATTGAACATTAAAATAGAGACATAAATGATTTTTTTTTTTTACCAGTGGAATGATGAAGCTCTGTGTCAGCTCTAAGAAGTAGCGTCGGAGAATTGCATTCTGGGCCGGCGAGGGTCTCTTCTGTTGAACTCCCTAAAAAAAAACAAACGGAAGATAAAAAAATCAACAGAACGATCAAAGATGAATCGACGACCAATAAGACGCAAGGAGCCGCTCTCACCTTCTGAAGCTGCTTGATGATTTCTTCATCTTTGTTCAGGTACGGCTTGTACGCAGTGTACACACCTGGAGCGTACACACACACACACACACACACACACACGTGTCAACAAAAACAAACAAACAAGGGAAACGACCTATATTAAATAATCAAAGCAGAGCGTGAAGCATTTACCCGGTTTAGAGTCCAGAGTTTTGAGGTTCTTCAGTTTCTTGACTTTCATTTGCTTGGCCATCTCTCCTGAAGAAGAGACACATCGAAGGTCAGACCCAGGTTTAAACCCACGAGACAAAAAAAGACCAAGACAAAGACAACACTTCACTCAGAGCGTAACACTGAGACATGAATTTATGAACTTTAGTTATTTTGTTCTTTTAGAAAGAGGACTTTTCTGCTTTTCTCATCACAGTGACGTAGAGAAGAAGAAAAGCCTTCACAGGTGGTCCGGACCGGTTTGATTTAAGATCCAGAGTCCGAGTGCTTCTGACTCGGAGACCAGAGCGAGAGCTCCACAGAGCGGCCTCAGGTGTTACAACAACATTTAGAAAACCTAACTGACCTCTTTATGAAGATACAGTTTCAGTTTAAGTCGAAAATATTAAATATAATATTTAAATGAAATAATTAAATATTACGACGTCACATTTGACCAGAGACGAGGACTTGGGGACTTGAGGACTTGTACCTGCTTGCTTCATGTCTCCGATGCGGATGATGTGCGGCCAGTGCTGCAGCGTTTTAGCGAAGAAGGGATTGGTCACACCCAGAATGACTGACGGCCTGAAGACGAAACACAGAAACACCTGAGACCTCGGTCTCATCACTTTAATGTGACTTTATGTTGGTTCATCTCTGAGCTGAACGCACAACATGCTGAGTCAGCACACGACATGCTGAGTCAGCACACGACATGCTGAGTCAGCACACGACATGCTGAGTCAGCGTCTGTACTCACGGAGCCTGCGTCCTCGTCGTGTACTCCTTAAACTCGCTGTCGTGGATGGTGAAGTACGGCCGAAAATCACTGCAGTAACGCAGCGGAGAGATACAGCTGCAGAGAGAGAGAGAGAGAGAGACAGAGAGAGAGAGAGAGACAGAGAGAGAGACAGAGAGAGACACAGAGAGAGAGAGAGAGAGGGAGAGAGAGACAGAGAGAGAGAGAGAGAGGGAGAGAGAGAGAGACAGAGAGAGAGAGAGAGGGAGAGAGAGAGACACAGAGAGAGAGAGAGGGAGAGGGAGAGACACAGAGAGAGAGAGACAGAGAGAGGGAGAGAGAGAGAGACACAGAGAGAGAGAGAGGGAGAGACACAGAGAGAGAGAGACAGAGAGGGAGACAGAGAGAGAGAGAGGGAGAGAGAGAGAGAGACACAGAGAGAGAGAGAGAGAGAGACACAGAGAGAGAGAGAGACAGAGAGAGAGACAGAGAGGGAGACAGAGAGAGAGAGAGGGAGAGAGACAGAGAGAGAGAGAGAGGGAGAGAGAGAGAGACACAGAGAGAGAGAGACACAGAGAGAGAGAGACACAGAGAGAGAGAGAGACAGAGAGAGAGAGAGACAGAGAGAGAGAGAGAGAGAAATGTTGTCAGCTTCCAGACTGAAAGTTGGGAAGTCTGTCCCAGTTGAATGAAGTTTTTGTCCGTCGGTGAAACTCACCTGACACACGCCAGCACCGTATCCGAAGACTCCGCTGGCGACGGCGCCATGACGACGAGAGCCTCCCCAAGCAACACCAACTCCCACAGCATCTGGATGTGGAAGAACACCGGGTAGAAACATCTGGAAAATAAAAAGAGCGGTAGAGATTTAGACCTGTGATTCTGCTGCTGTGATCAGTGTCCTGTCTGTGTTTTATAGTTTATTAATTGATCAAGTTAATCTGCGTGAGGTTCATTTAAATTATTTTCTGGTTAATTAACGGGAAAAAAAATGCAAAAGACATTTAATTATTTTTCCTTTTTAAAAAAACATCTGGAAGGTTTTTAGTAAAGGTGGGAGAGAAACTGCTGCAGTACCAGCACCGACCAGCAGGTGGTGACAAAGTGTGACAGGAGCCTGCAGCTTGTGCAGAGTAGACAAAAAGGTCTCACCTGAAGAGGTCGACTTCATGGATGGTCGGGAGCACGATGGACACCTGACTGTCCGTCTGACGAACAGAAAACCAACTCAGCACCTGGTGTGAACACGCTTTTATTTCATGCAGTGTGTGTGTGTGTGTGTGTGTGTGTGTGACGGTGTGTGTGATCACCTGCGTGGACTGCACCAGCTGTGAGGTTCCTGGTTTGTCGTAAGACGTCGGGATTCGAACCTGCAGCAGCAGCAGCAGCAGCACACAGATCCAAGAGTCATTAGACGTCATCACTCTGCGCTGCTTCTGTCAGCAAACATCCCTGACCGTGTGTGTGTGTGTGTGTGTGTGTGTGTGTGTGTTCACCTTGATGACCACGCCCATTATGGGCAGCGTGAGGATTCTTCCAGGATGGGGCGTCGGCCAGCGATCTATGTCATTACAAGCTGTCAATCAAACACAAACAAACCAACATGAGCAGAATGAAGTTTGTTTTATCGTCTTCATCACGCCACGAGTAAAAGGTGAGCAGGACCGACCTGCCTCCAAACACGGCTCCTGTTTCTCAAAGTATTCTGGCGCCATGATCTTCAGCAGGGAGTGGAAGAAGGTGACGTAGGGCAGCTTGCTGATGAGGACCAGAGACTGCAGAGACAAATCGGACGGAAATCAGGTTTAAAGGCCGAACGAGGCGAGAAGACGGAAAATCCCCCGACGCAGCTTCAGAATTTATTTTAATGTTTGAGAAAATAAGTCGCCGTTCTTTGACGGGTTTTTTGCAGGATGTATTCGGGTCGGACTGAGAGCGCTGATTGACACTGACCTTCTGGAAGTATCCTCTCTTCAGGGATTTGTCTCGCACCTGCCGGAAGTACACGTAACCGTAGTAATGGCCCTGGTCTCTCTGCAACACAAACAAGACTCAGCAGAGGACTCAAAACCAGAAGGTCTTCAGCCTCCAGCTCCGGCAGGTAGGTGTGTGTGTGTGTGTGTGTGTGTGTGTGTGATCACCTTCAGACAAGGCGGAGCATCGCGGTCTGTGTTTTCCAGGAAGCAGCCGAGCGACGACTTCCTGTTTGAGCCCTGGCGGAAGCGGAAGCAGAACTGGGTGTCGCCAAGGCAACCTGGAAACACAAACAGAGGGGACGCCGGCGTCATCGGGGGACTCCGCTTTAAATTCAATTCAAAAAAACTTTATTTGTCCCCAGAGGGGGGGACAAACTGCATCGTGATGTTGTTACTGCAGCAAACACAATGTGTTGTTGTTGTTTTCTTCTGACTCCTGGGATGGACGGCGGTCACGACCACGACGATGAGAGACGAGAGCGAGTCCGCTCTGCTTCACCTGATCACAAACTTATATTTAGCCTCGGTCTGTTATTGAGTCACCGCTTTAGTTTCTCTCTCGCTTCCAGGTTTCCTTCAGATTCCTGGACAAACAGGAAGCAGGAAATTAAAAAAAAAAAAAAGAGGAAATAGGAAGTGCCTGATGACTGGACCTTAACCTTCACATGACCTCCAAAATGTCCTCCTCGAGACAGACACAGGAGGAGAGCGAGTGAGAGAGTGAGGTGATGACAGGAGTGTAAGATCTCACACACACACACACACACACACACACACAACCAGGAGATGTTTCTTCTTCTTCTTCTCGTTTCATGTTTTGATAAGTCGACTCTTAAAACGAGGAGAACAAACGTCTCTGTTGAACCAACACACCTTCACTGTGTTTATCCAGCAGCTCTGTGCCGATTGTTTTCTAATCCTCGTCAGCTCGACCGCAAGCTGACTCACAACCAACACACACTTCTTCACAGGTGTCTGAGGTGTGTGTGTGTGTGTTACACATCAGTTCTTCTTACGTTTGGACGGGATAAAAAACAAGTCTGCACTTCTTGCAGCAGCAGGTCGAGAACATTCAAAGATGAGACGCAGCAGAAGATAAAAACACATGAAGAGCTGCAGGTGAAAGAGCACCTGAGGGGGTTCAGTGCCTTGCTCAAGGGCAGCCCAGCAGATCTTGGGAAGTCTCAACCTGAGCTGCAGCGGCGGCCGTTTAACAACCACATCGGACTTAAAGGCTGAAAGTGAAACTCACCTGAGTTGGAGTCGGGGAAGGAAAGGTAGCAGATGCTCGTTTTCTGGGCGGGAAAAAAAAGAAAAAGATCGTGATTCGAAATGTCCAACGAGAACGTCAGAAGGCAAACTTTAAATGCAGCGATGCTCACCTCTTTCTCGGACAGCTTGGAGTGATGAGGATAAATCACCTGGAGACAAACAAACAGCTTTAATCACAAACATTATTTCCTGCTCTGTGCCGTCGTTCTTGATGCAACATATTATTTAAAGTCGACCAAAAATATGGACGATGGGCTGGTAGCTGGAGAGGAAGCCGCACTCCGACAGGTCGTGTGTGTGAGAAGCAAGTCTCTAAAATAACAGAGTAGAAATAAATAAATAAAATCACTCTGTTAAAGGCTCTGCCCCTTTCTAATCTTTGTCTCTCTCTCTTGTTTTTTGTTTGTGAATCAGGTCACAGTGTGACTTCCTGTGCAGCCAGCCTTCAGCGAACCCTCGACGACCTGCAGCATTTTGAGATTCAGCTTTATTTTTCAGTATTTGTTGCTGTTTAGATAGATAGATAGATAGATACTTTATTGATCCCGAGGGAAATTCAAGGCATCCAGTAGCAGTATACAGACAGGCAGGACACAAGACATTAGTTTGGATTTTACAGACGACTTCAGGTTTTTACACGACGACAACATTAACAAAGTGACCGTGAGCAGAATCTGGGATCTTTACTGGAAAAAAAAAAAACATGAAAACTTTGTGAGAATAAAAAAATAGGCTCATGTCATTTTGTGAGGAGTTACTGTTGTTGCTTCAGGATTTAAAAAAGAGGAAGTTATCTGGTAAAAAGGAATGAGAACAAACCCTCGCTCTTTGGGAAGTGTTGACGGACATTATTGACGTATTTACTGACACTTTAAAGAGGATTGTAACACGAAGACGTCTGCACGATCCTCACCCACGATTCAACTTCCAAAATACTCCGTTTTAAAAACTCATTTATTTCACCTCGAGTTTTTTAATGTTTTTATCCCGACAGCAGCGTCCACTCGATCTTTTATTATTGTTTAGCATTATTGTTTTAACCTATTCATAAATTTGGATTTACATTTTTTTTTTTATGATCCAATTAAACTTCATTTTTAAGAAGCACTTTCAAACAACCACAGCTGACCAAAGTGCTGCACATTAAAATAAAATATCAATTAAAAAGGCATAAAACACGAAATACAAATTCAATTGGGTCGAGGTATGGAGTAAAATAAATCAAATATATAATAATGATATTTCACTAAACTTAATGTGCAGCATTGACTGTTATAAATGCTAAAGGAAGTATATAGTATAATAAGTGCTTTATAAATAAAGTTCACTTGATTTGAACCTCAGAGAAAAAGTGAAACAGAAAGTCTTGACTTGATCTGATCTCTGCACACAGAAACTTAAAAACCATGAAGGAGATTTTATGCAAACTTGTTCTCAGTTTAGTAGTCCAGCTCCTGCAGGAACAACAGGTGTGTGTGTGTGTGTGTGTGTGTGTTTGTTTGCAATGTGAGACCCTCTGTGTGAGATATGCATCCTTTAACTCACTGGCATTAAACTGCATCCATGTGAAGCAACAAGCTGGAGGAGACATTTGTTAAAGGACTCGTTGTTCTTGATTTAAATGTGTCCAGCTTTATGTGTCTGAACATGTCCAAACTCATGACTTTATCTGGAGGTTCCAGGAAATAGTCGGGGCCTTCGATAAACTGCTAACTTAAGCATGAAGAGAGGAGTTTTCCTGACCCAGCTGCCCCCCCTCTTCACAGGAGATCTCTGCCTCACCTCCACCGCCTGTCCCAGCTCCAGGTCGAAGCCCACCACGCAGATGCAGTGCAGCCAGGTGGAGAAGCGGTCCCAGGGCAGCAGGAGAGCCTCCTCCGGCTCCTCGTCGCCTCCGGGCCCGGGGGGAAGAGTTATCTCCTCGGCCGGGGAGATGCTACTCGCGTCCTGGTCGTCCAGATCCTCCGGCTCCTCGACCTGCTCCCCCATCTCCTCCGGGCCTTGCAGAGCCATGGCAACGGTGGGGACGCGGACTCTCTGGGGAGGGTTAGCGGATACCCGAAGAAGCTCAAAAGAAATATGAGTCAGTGTCCCTCAGGGAGACAACAACAGGAGACGAGCAGCGGGACACAAAACTACTACTAGCCATCTAGCTAACAGCCGCGCAGCCGCAGCTGGAGCGTGCGTTCGAACGACGTGACGACACACACTGCAACGTCATCGCGTAACGACGTCCCAGGGCAACGCTGCATTCAAGTCCCGTTAGAGCGTCGTAAAAAACAACTCTGGACGTCAATTAAACTGCCCAACAAGTGTTTTTTGAAGATGCTGCACAAGTGCTCTCCATTTTAATTCACTTCCTGTTAAATGTTAAATTAAAGGCTGAACTCTGAGCCTGGTCGCGTGCTCCACTAATTCACACACTCTAAAAAACTCTGCACAGCTGTTTACTGTTTATGCTATTTGCACTATTTGCTACTCTACAACGCACTACCTCACTTTGTAACTTAATCTGCACTCTGTTTACATTGTTAATACTTTAATTTATCCACATAATACCTCCATGGTGAAATACTCACAAGTGCCCTTGTCTGACGATTGTCTGTCGTTCGTTATTTGTTGTCCCAAATGTCTTTAGTTAAGTTATTTGTTTTATAGTATTGTTTTTTTATTAGCACTTTTTTAGTGCTCTTTTTATGCACTGCAGGTTTGCACTGGGGGGTTGGGGGGGGATTGCAATTTCATCTGTGCTGTATGTTTAACATGGAGCATATTTGACAAATAAAGAACCTTGAACCTTGAACCTTGAACCTCTTTGCACGTTTTATCAGGTTTTGTCACCTCACCTCTTGGACTACAGCATTTTGTCTCTTTTCAGCTGCACAGCTGTCTTAAAGAGGCAGCCTCTAGTTAGACGTTTGAATTTTTATCTTGCAAAATCGCAGCCAGAAGTGTGCACAGACTAATTACAAAAGATGCACGATACTTCCTTTCAGACACTGCTGAACCTTGCAACATAAACGATGCTGTGCAGCTGCAGAGGTCTAATCTTAACTGAGTTTGAAATTGTAGACATGTCTCTATTCTTATAGTGGATAGAGTCAGCACTTGGAAGAGAGTGGGGAATGACATGCAGGAATCTATCTATCTATCTATCTATCTATCTATCTATCTATCTATCTATCTATCTATCTATCTATCTATCTATCTATCTATCTTTAATTAGCTGGATCCTGAGCCTCAGGAAGAGGCATTAAATGTGCTTTAAATAAAATCCTCCAACTGCTCGGTCGCTTGGATCAAACAGATGGATGAAACAGAATGGGGGTGCTCACAGTGTGTGTGTGTGTGTGTGTGTGTGTGTGGGGGGGGGGGGGGGGGGGGGTCGCCATCTGATGTTCTAAGATGGGACTCAAATCCACCTTCATAAAGGTGAGTAGATGGAAGATAGCAATGCGATCATTTTCTGAGTTTACAAACCAATTAAACCTGTTACACACACACACACACACACACACACACACACACACACACACACACACACACACACACACACACACACACTCAGAAAAGACAGGTCAAATATAAGGCCCATAATTAACTGAACTGGATCCTTTGAGCATCTTAGTTTAACTGTATCGTTTGTTATTCACCCCTTTATGAGATGAATCAGCCTTTGTATTTGAACTATTTAATAAAATACAACAAACAATTTAATGATTAGCTCACTTTAATGATTCATGATTAGAACCTTTAAATGGAAAAAAAAAAATCCTTGTCTCCGAGCTAACACTTGAAAAGGAAAGGAGATAATAAGATAATAAGAGTGTGGATAGTAAACAGCATATTTTAAAATAAACTCTTTTTAAACCAGTTTGAACACTTTGAGTTTCTGTGTGAGTGTTTGAGGGTTTGTTTGAGACACACAGTCTCTGTATGAGAGCACGCTGTGATGTCAAACTAAGAAGCTACACACAGTAAGATGCTGTTAAATCTTAAATAATAGTCTGACTGTTTGCGCTGTGACAGCTGGTCCCCTGCTCACCCCGCTCCGCAGGAGGTCTGCTGCATGGACGCGAGTACAGGGACCTGCCGAGACCTGCTGGGACCATGGAGGATCTATAACCCAGACTAGGACCAGAAAGGACCACGTTACGGTGAACCTACATCTGTATGTTGATTCGTTGATCTTTATTTTGTGAGTGAAACATCTACGAGATCGATATAAAACACTGACGCCAAAATTAACTTTACATACGACATACAGTAATCAATACGTGATTCTGAGACAGGGTTCAGGATCCAGCCGGACACCAAGCTGTCTAAACTGAACACTATGTGCAGATGAGTTAATGTGTAGCTGTGTGTTTGGATATCTGTGAACTTTTAACATTATATATGTCTGATGAAGTCGGACTGGAGAGAGGTTTGTATTTGTGACAAATCAGGAATGGATGTATATAAGACCATATCATCTGCATAGAGTCGAAGGTTATTGAAGATCATTGGTAAATTGTTTTTTTTTTAACACTAAGACAAAAATAACAAGATAGTAAATCAGATTGAGATGTTCTGTCGCGTGTGTTTGCCTCGTCCTTCACTCTGAACAGACTGATAATCGGGCTGATCCTGAAGTGATCCCTGCATCAATCCTCAAACCTCTCACATCTGCCAACACCTCGAGGAGGAGGACCTCCTGCTCACATTCGTTAACTCGAAATTAGTTTTGCTAAATCGGGTGCAACCATCTTTTGATTGACTTGATGAATAAAATAAAATGCTAATGCAGAACTTCTCTATGACTTCATGAGCTTTGCTGCAGGACTCGCTTCATATGGCGATTTAAAAAACATGTTTTCAGGAAAGTAACTTGACACGTTTGCGATGAATTATGAATGTGATTTATTAAAAGCTGACCGAAGTAAACAGAAAATGAGCAGCAGTGATATACTGTGTTATCTCCCCTGTTCTTCGCTCTCATCCAGCATTGATTCTGTCTCAGCTGTCGGCTCAACACAACACAGCAGGGACTTTTCTGGAGGCTCAAGCAGAATTTGATCTCCTCCCCACCACTCTCCACCCGGTCCTGCTGTCCAGGTCTGTAAATCAAACCACATATGACGTAACTATGGGTTTTTTTACGTTGTCAAAAACTGACATGTAAACTACATTAGTAGTTTTATTACGTAGTTGAGGCTATCTTAAATGTGTTGTATCTCAAAGTTAACAGGTTCATAGTCTCCTAAACGTACATATATTCATGCTGGACCACAGTTTGGTTATTTTCTTGACATCTCGACTTACTGATCTCGTTTTCACAGGACTGTACAATGCTCGTTTAACACGAATTGAATATGTAAAATTTTAGTCATTTTCTCAAGATCTTGAGAAATTAAGTTATCATAAGGTGGTAAAAAAATCATTTAATGTAAAAATTTTGATTCTTCTTTACTAACATCTAAAATGGATTTATAATTTCCAGAAATCTATTTAATCTTTTTAGATTTCATTTAAGAATTTTTATCTTATTTTTATTTATTTTTTATTTGTTGGGGGAGTAATCAGTCACTCCCTGCTCCTTAAATCAGTAGACTGCCAAATAGAGCAAAATGAAATTCAGCCAGTCTGACAGATGAATCTAGAATCATTTTGAATCTAAAATCGATTCTGAATCGAATCATTACCCAATCGAAATCGAATTTAATCTTGAGACACCCAAAGATTTCCAGTCTATTTATTATGTTGCCAACATTTCATTTAAGCTCGTGTGCAGGTGTTGACTTGGAAGATCTAATTTAGTTCCCTCAGTGTCGAATCAGCAGTCAAAATGGATTTGAAACCACACAGATGTTTTATCATCATGAGTGGGATAATATTACAACAAGGAAAACAATAATAATTACTGTTAAAAAATTTTAATCAATATTTTATTACCTATTTTGTCAAATATTTTGATTCCAGTTTTGCAGCTCTGGCTTTTAATACCAATTTTGACCATACACATGTTAAGCTAATTTTAACAATGTGTGCTTTTGTAATATTTTTACAGTCTATGTTCTAATCACACAGAAAGTTGTTGTTATTTTCAGAATGATTGGATTTCCGTAGTTTCAGCAGCACTGTGCAGAGCCGCTGTGAGTCGGTCCGTGAACGCACCACGCCTGTCTGCTTGCTCTCTAGTTACAGCATGGCGGCCGGGACCTGCGGAGGAGGAGGACAACTTCTTCTGGATTCCTTCCACAAAACTGTGAGGAGGCGACGGCTATAACTCTCAATCCGTCACGGCCAAACATCACCTGGACTGAGATAGACGGTGACTGCGCCAGTTGTGTCCCCCCCCACCCCAGGAGATAACCGGACTGCTGCTGCTTGGTGGTGGTGATGCGTTAAGGACCCGCAGTCCAGAAAACTCCCCTGATTTTTCCGCGTCTGTTTCTGTCAGTTAGCCGGGTTAGCTTCTCGGCAGCTAACGCATGCTAACGCTCCTCTCTTGCGGTACTCCGTTTAAGCAAAAAAACAAAAACAAACAGGCCCACACTTTCTGCTTTAATTTGCTCCAGGAGACAGGGATGGCATTTCGCCTCAATTGGGTAAGCGAACTCATTGAGTGGGGCGAGGAGAAAACATCAGAAGACCCAGGTGATAAGTTTGTCAACACTCACTAGCCTAGCCTAGCTTAGCCTAGCCTAGCTGGTTCAACGCCAGAAAACGTTGGCCGACAGTTAGCGCTTAGCGAGCTAGCCAATTAGCATCTGAGTTGCACAAGACGACCTGCTAATCCCCCCCCCCCCCGTTCATCCTTGACTGAATGTTTTTTTGGAGCCTCACAGGTTTAGTCATCAGATATTAATCGGCTGTTTTACGTGAAATAACTCAGGTGTCGCGTGCAGCCTTTTTGCGAGGTGTCGCTCTGATACTGTAGGTGAGCTCTGCAGGGAGTGGTGACGGTAGGCAGCTAGCTAAGGTTCCCTGCATCAGGGCAGCAATGTCAGTCAGACTATGACATTATGCAAGTGGTGAACAATTCACACATGAGATGTTAAAGTGACCTGTTGGCTGCTTGTTTGTTTCCTTGCTGCAGGAGAGCTACCTAAGAGGACTAGGAAAAGGGCGCAATAATTCGATTATCTGCTCCCCCTTCATTGATATCAGATGGTTTCCTGGATCGTTAACTAACTCGATAAGTAATACCAATTATTGTCCTGATCTCTGGCTATCTTTGGAGACTACATATCTGCCTGCCTGGCCTCTCTCTCTCTCTCTCACCTGCTCCAGTGCTGCAGTAGTTTGATGGACGTGGGAGGCTGTCACTTCTATACTCAGTCATGTGTGAGTCTTCTTCCTTGACACATGGCACCCTTGCTCTGCACATAGTGCCTGCTGTCACAAGAAGTCAGGTTGTCGTTATGTAGCTTTGGTGGACGCTCAGTGAAAAAAGGGAATGTTGTTTCTTTTTTATACCTGTTGGTTTGTTTTTTTATTTTCAAACACAGGAGAGTCCTGTTGAGTTTAAACGTGGGGGACGCGGTGCAGCCTGGGCTGTGTGCAGTGGACGATGTTTATCAGTTAGTGCCTGGAAGCTTTGAGGACTAACATTTCGGCCTACGCGTAGGCCCCGTGATATTATATATATATATTTAAGACAATTCATTCAGGATTGGAACAGAAAACTGCCACTCTGGATCAAGAAAACCTCTCCCTCGTGTCCGGTTGGAGTAATACTCTAAAGCCAAAATCAATGCCTTCAGCGCTGGCCGTGTTCGCCTGCCGACCAAACTCGCACCCATTCCAGGAGCGACATGTGTACCTGGATGAGCCAGTCAAGATCGGCAGGTCGGTGGCTCGGTGTCGTCCGGCGCAGAACAATGCCACCTTCGACTGCAAGGTCCTGTCCAGGAATCACGCCTTGGTCTGGTTCGATCACAAGACCGGCAAGGTAAGAGAAGATATTTATATAATAATGTTTTTCCCCTGCTTTCCGATTGGCCGTCCTCTTGATTTTCAGATGCATTGTGGGCGTGAATTGTCCGAACCTTTTTATTTGACGACACATCATCACGTCACGAACTGAACCACGCTCTTATTTTAACACCCGTGGAAAAAACACTCGAGCGTGAACTCTGAATAGATTCAGTTTTGTTTTTAAGGTTGCGTTCACATCGAGCATGTTTGAGTGTTTCTTCCCCGAAGGCACGTCTCTCCACATGGAGGGTAATCCCAGTTGAGCACAGGAAGTGTCCCGAAAACTCGAGGGGATTATGGAAGACACGGACGCTGGACCCTCAGGCCGGACCAGTAGACCAAATCAGAACAAATCAAAGTCTGTATATATGGAAGATTTAAGTCCTGCACTCCTTAAAGAAAGCCTGAAGATGGTCACAAACTCCACCTGTCGTCTTGAATCTTAAACTGGCTTTTTAAAGGTCTGATACTAAAAAAAAAGCAAAGTGGATTTCATGTCCGCTGATCTCTTCTGTTGCCTTTGGTTCCCGTTGTTTTAGTTTCATCACGTCCTATTTTGGTATGTGCTCTCATTCATAAATCATGCCTCCTTCATCTGCATCGTTGAACTCCTCCACGCGACAACTGAAAGACAAAAGTCGTCACGTTTTGGGGGAAGCCACATTTTAAAGTCTCTGAAATCAAATGAGACGATCGAACAGAGAGAAGCAGGAAAACAAATCAGCTCATGTTTGACCTGTGTGCGTCACAGTTTAAGTCTTTACTTTTTATTTACCTCGAGCTAACAATTTTTTCTTTTTCTTTTGCTTCATGTCCCTCCCTTTTTTTTTTGTTGTTTTTTTTTGTTTGTGATTCATTCGTGTGACGTTGAAGACTTTTAGAATATAAAAGACTAAAAACAGAGGAGGAAAAAAAAGAGCTGAAGAGATCGTTGTCCGGAGAGTTGTTCAGCTTCTTTCTGGACTAAACAAAAAATGGGAGCAGATGTTTGCTGAGTCGTGTTTCCTCTCTCATCGATCGAGTCACCTGTAGTGTCTTTAAAAACGCTGCAGCACGTACGGATCAGATCTGTTATTGTGCAGCTCCTGCGTCTCTGTAGAACAGGTTGAACAGGCTGAGACAGCCACGGGATTACCCGGCTATGTTAGCATGCAGGGACTTACTGTGTGTGTGTGTGTCCATAAGCTATTTATAATGACACGAGTCGCGTCATCCTTTCCTCTCTCCAGGGATACACGCGCACACTAACGTGCACTGATTTACTGGCACTTTTGATTCAGCTGTTTATTCTCTTGTTTGTTTAAACGGGATATTTGTGGGTTTATTTTATTTTATTTTATTTATGAGCACCAGCGAGCTTTTAGGAAAAGGCCGGGCTGTCCGTGTCAATCGGCTGTCAATAAAATAAAAATCAAATCTCCCGTTACACACGAGGACTCGCCTCAGGCGGTCTCGGCTCAGCGGGTCGGCTGCGGCTCAGTTGGTCGGTTGAGGGTTCGATCCTTTAAGTCATGTTTTTTTTTTTTTTTTTTTTTTTTGCCCTGCATGTTTGTTTCACGATTCTGCTCCCAAAGAGCCTCACAAAGAAAGAAAAATAATTCAAACATGTCACGCTACAACTTATTTATCAGCTTCATTCACAAGTTTCTCATCTGTGTGAGCTGCGTCAACAACAAGAACGCCGCCGCTGCTGCTGTCGCCGCCGCCAGGCGTTTATTGACGAGCCTCAGAAGGTTGTGATTTGAGTACAAAGCGTCACACGTCTGGACGCTGCGTGCGATCACGCGCAGGTCGATGCTGCGTACGACGCTCTCGTGCTGCTCGAAGAAGAAGAAAGTCTGTCAGCGACACGACGCAAGACAAAACTCAAGTGATGAGATTTAGAAACTGTGAGAGGACAACTTCTCTTTGTTACACACACACACACACACACACGCACACACACACACACACACACACACACACAGACAGAGGTGTTTGCCTCATAACTGTCGGTTCCTCTAAATGGCAGCATGAACGCTGGCGGTCACATGACTCTGCAGGTTGACATATAGAAACGTGTTAAAGTCAGTTTGAGACAAACGAGCTGAACTCGGAGGTTATTGATCCTCGTTCAACTTGACGGGGCGCAGGTGTGATCGGATGCGTCCTGCGTTTGATGAGCCAATCAGCCGGCTTGGTGATGCAGCAGATTGATGATGTCATACTGTGAGGTGACAGACACTGAGAGCTGCATCTCTTCCTGTTTCACGTCTTCCACGCCGCCGTAGCTGCTGGAAAGATAAACGCCAGAATGACCCAGCGTGGTCGATGTTTGGTCAGTGAGATTGTTTGGGGGTGTGTGTGTGTGTGTGTGTGTGTGTGTGTGTGTGTGTGTGTGTGTGTGTCCCGGCGTCCTGCCGGGCCCGTTGCCTTGACGATGGCTCCTGTGAAGGGTGGGACGAGTGTGTGTGTGTTCTCGCACGCAGCTGCTCCTCCTCTCAAACCCTGGAGCTCCTGAGACCGCCGTTTAGGAAAACCCCGTGGTGCTGTGAAGGAGCTGAGATCCAGCCAATCAAATGCCTTCGCTCCAGTCAGAGGATTAATGTGAGAGCTTCTCAGACGGTCAGCGGAGGTGTTAGCGCTCTGCTAATTTAAGTAGCTTAGCTCTTCTCCTGGAAGCTTTGCTCTAAAAGTCTTTAAACCGTCAACGAATAATTCCCGTATTCGCTCTTTTATTTTTTATTCCATAGCAACAAAAAACTCTCCCAACATGAAGACGCTGCGGAAAATATTCCCCAAAGGAATGTTGGATTTTAACGCGGGGTTTTGATTTTAGGAGGTTTTTAAATCTGATGTTTAGAGGCTGATTAATCGGCGAGCAGACGATATCAGACTGTCGTTATCATCTCCGATGTTTAATCGATCACATCGTGCTTCTTGTGAGCTGCTTTGAGTTACACGAGTGGTTCTCCGTCACCAGCAGAGGGCGCCGTTTGGATTACCGCAAGCATTGCCACTCTGCAGCGAGTCGAGCGGTTACTTTCCAGTCGAGTGACCCATCTTGTCGTCACTAAAAATCTTTGATATTTGAGGGATGTTTGTCTCGACAGACCGAACACGGACCGATGTATGCGCGTCATCCCCGACATTCCCACGCCGCTCGGATGTTTCGATCGTCTTGAATGATAGTTGACCTTTTGACCCTGAAGGTTTCCTGGCGTGCGTACGCCCGGACCGTTCTCTCTCTCTCTCTCGCCTTTAATCGGACGCTCGGCGAAGACGTTTGTGTTTTTAACAGCACAGATAAAATGTCGGCTCTCTCTGGCACCTTGATGAAGAGTCTGTTGGGAAAACAACTTTAAACGCTACCGATCAAGCTTCTGATTACTTGAAGGCCGGGCAGCTGTTTAAGTAGCTTTCAGTGGCTGTTATTTAACTAACAGCTAATCCAATCAGAATCCTCCGAGCAGCCGGTCGCTCAGATAATCAGCCTGCAGCTCCTCCATGTTTACACTCACATATCTGTCACACACTGTTCACTTTAACAACTTTAACATCTCATCGTTTTCACAAGTGGAAATGATGACAGGCCGCCACACACACACACACACACACACACACACGCACGCACACACGCACACACACACACACACACACACACACACACACACACACACACACACACACAGACGGAGCAGGAGCATGCTACGCTAAATGAAAAGAAGGAATCACAGTGTTCCCTAAAGAGGACATTTATTGCACGCATCAACAAGTTTCACTTTTTTTCTTAAATCTTGTTTTAGATTCCATTTTATTTAACTTTGTGTTTATTGCACATTTAGATTTTATTAGTGTAAATATTATTATTTTACCTCATTTTATTTCATATTTTACCGTACCTTTTTTTTAATGGGGAGTGGGGAAATGTAGTTTCGATTTCACTGGATGTCTGACTTATTGACAATAAAGTGAACCTTGAACCTTGAACCTTGAACCTTGAACCTTGAACCTTGAACCTTGAGGCAGAGTGTGAAGCAGCTCCAGCCCGGCTCGACGCTGATATTTCACAGGGAAACATTCGGGGGTCACGTTGGAGTGAAGGAGCACGTTGTGAGGCGTGTGTGTGTGAGTGTGTGGACGTGGATGAGCTGCAGGGTAACCACGGTAACCACGGGACATCGTTGTGACCTGCTGACAGGAAACGATTTCATAACGAGACGTCGATGTTCAGATATCAGAGCTGCGGCCGAGCTTCAATGTGACAAACGTGTTTGATGAGATGCTAGCACGTTAGCTTGTGTGTGTGTGTGTGTGTGTGTGTGTGTGTGTGTGTGTGTGTGTGTGTGTGTGTGTGTGTGTGTGTGTGTGTGTGTGTGTGTGTGTGTGTGTGTGTGTGTGTGTGTGTGTGTGTGTGTGTGTGTGTGTGTGTGTGTGTGTGTGTGTGTGTGTGTGTGTGTGTGTGTGTGTGTGTGTGTGTGTGTGTGTGTGTGTGAGATAAATTTGTCTCCTCCTGTTCGACTCGTTTATCAGGATGTGCGGCGCCTCTCTGCAGGCCGCGGTCCGCTCAGCCCTCTGCGGAGGGTTTTGTGGTTGAGGAGTGAAAAGAAGGCCGACGTGATGAAAGCACGAGTGCACGCCGTCTCGTCTTATCAGGTCGATGCCTCCGAGTTTGAACAGGTCCAAGCTTGTCCTCGAGTGCAGAGAAGGAACGTCTCTGCTGCCAGCTGAAAACAAACCTGCTGGTTTCAGATTCGTTTGTTTTGGATGAATAGAAAGTCCAACAGGTGTCACGTCGTTAATCGTCAGCTACCGTCCGCCTTCAACCTTTCAGCCTCCCGTGAAGACGTGTGAAGGCAGCACGCTCTGAACTGTGACCATCAGAGACACGCCGTCGTTCACCAGTCCATCCTGAAGTGGAGCTCTGGTGTTTGAGTGTTGTGTCAAATGTTTGTAAATGGACTCGAGCCTGTATCGTCTGGGAATCGAACCCCCAACCTTTTGGTTTTTATGTTGCAAATGGAGCCGCTGTGATGTCAGAAAACTTTCAGTCCACGTTCAAATAAAAACCACAGACGTCATTATCGGGTTAAATTAGCTGAAATCATGAAGCTTCCAACTCGTCAAACCTTCGTTTTACAATCTGGAGACAGAAAAAAAAAAACGTAAATTTTTCCAGAATGTTTTTAATCAGAAAGATTAAATTATTGCCAGTCTAGTTGTTGAGAGTACACACACACACACACACACACACACCTCCTTCATGATTCTTCTGAGAGCTGAATGTTTATTTTAGGGATTAAAAAAATACTTTTCCCTTGTTCATCCAGCGTTTCTGTGTTAAACGTTTGTTTATATATTATTTATCCCGTCTGGCCCGGGAACGCCGTCGGACTCCTCCAGGAGGAGCTGGAAAACGATCGACCTCGGATACCCGGATGATGAACGAATCCCATTTGAGTCTCTGTGGATAAATCAGCGCCGACCTCTGACCTCGTCTGGGTTAAACACAGTCAGTGAGTCAGTGAACGCAGCATCAGGTGAACACAGCACAGAAACGCTGATGCCCTCACTCCGCACTGTGAGCGAGCGAGCGGGAATCAAACGAGCGCTTTAAATGACACGCCGCCTCGTAGCGTGTTCGGAGAACGGATGATTGCAGAGCGCCGGGCTAAATGCAGCTCAGTAAGCCGATATCAATCAATTAAACATTTCCTTAATTGGCCTCAATACCTGCGTGGAGATCGGAGCAGGGCGCCTGTGTGTGTGTGTGTGTGTGTGTGTGTGTGTGTGTGTGTGTGTGTGTCTTCAGCAAGATTAAAATACCGACCACAGCCGACACGCTTCTTAATCCTGAAACAATTCAAAGTGTCCGAGGCTTCAGGACAACACGTGACTCTTAACGTTCAGACTGACGGATTAAATTAGAGACGATAGCTCCGCCTCCACATGACGATAACTCCGCCTCCACATGACGATAACTCCGCCTCCACATGATGATACCTCCGCCTCCACATGACGATAACCCCGCCTCCACATGACGATAACTCCGCCTCCACATGATGATAGCTCCGCCTCCACATGACGATAGCTCCTCCTCCACATGACGATAACTCCGCCTCCACAGTCTGTCGTTCCCACTTCCTGCTTCGTTTCAGCGACGGAGACTCAAAGGCATCGTGTGCGTTTGAGAATCCTTAAAAGGACGATGTTGACCGTCCGCTGCGTGCTGCCGGAAATCAAGAAAAATGGCGGGACGTCCGATGTCAGCGCGGCGCCTCCTTGTCGATGGCGTCGAGCTGCTGCTGACGAGCTTCGTGAAGCCGTCTGAAAAACGCACCTGGCGGGCAGAAGTTAACTTTGGTAACCTAGCAACAGTGAGCGCTGTCTGTGGACTCGGGGCCCTTAACCAGCCGAGGCCTAAAAATGTCACTTATATATGTTGGAGTCACACACACACACACACACACACACACACACACACACACACACACACACACACACACACACACACACACACACACACACACACACACACACTAAAGTGAGCGAGCTGAAAATAGGCTGCTGGAAATAGGCCGAACTCACACACACCAACACTCACCTTTTGAGGGAAACACACACACACACACACACACACACACACACACACACACACACACACACACACACACACGGCCTCAAACACTTTGAAAAGCGGCACTTTGTCTTCAGAGAGCAGGATGACGCACCAGGTGATGCTCGCTCAAAGATCAGCGGAGCAAAGTACTTTATTTTGAAAGGACAGTGGAGAGAGGAAGGATTTGGGCGAGCGAGTCGGGAGAGACTGAGAGAGGCGTCCGTCTGCCCCTCGTCTCTCCGCTCATCGCGGCCTTGGTGTAGCGGCTTTATATCGTCCCCGCCATGACTCGCCGCCCACAGCGTGACTCATTCATTCGTTCAGGAAGCGTGGAGACGATGTCACGCCTCCGTTCCGCTCCTGTGGCGACGCTTTGACACGAAGCAACACAAAGGAGCGTCTCAAAACTTTTTAAACTTTTGACCTTCCGCTCGTCTGCCGAAGCTTCAGCGCTAACGCCAAAAAGTTACACTTCATTTTATTTCGACATTTATTTTGAAATACTTTCTTGATCCCTCAGGTGGATCTCTCTCTCTCTCTCTCTCTCTCACACACACACACACACACACACACACTTGAAAAGAGGAAGAGACAAACAGCAACAACATGAGTCGGATAGATTGAGTGTGAGATTAGTGAATGTGTGTGGCCGGTTCTTCAGGAGAACGTCGGCCCGTTCTTCAGGAGAACGTCGGCCCGTTCTTCAGGAGAACGTCGGCCCGTTCTTCAGGAGAACGTCGGCCCGTTCTTCAGGAGAACGTCGGCCCGTTCTTCAGGAGAACGTCGGCCCGTTCTTCAGGAAAACGTCGGCCCGTTCTTCAGGAGAACGTCGGCCCGTTCTTCAGGAGAACGTCGGCCCGTTCTCCGTCTCATTTAAATATGTTCGGATCTGCTGTCGACCTGAAAACTTCCCAGAAGGCAGCGAGAACAAAACAAAACAAAAACATGGATGACAGTTGAAGTGTTTGAGCTCTTTAAGCGACCTGGGGGGGGGGGGGGGGGGGAGAAGAGAGAGAGAGAGAGAGAGAGAGAGAGACTCTTCCACATGTGTGTAAACGTAACACTCACACATATCTGGACCGACGTGCTGCTGTCTGTTATCATGTGCCGACCTGCTGACTGGATCAACCGTCTGTTTGCTGCCAGCTGATGGTTCTCACTGTTTCAGGGGAAAATTAAAGTCATAACTCAATTAGAGAGAGAGAGGGCGAGAGAGAGAGAGAGGGCGAGAGAGAGAGGTCAAGACAGAGAGGGCGAGAGGCAGGGAGAGAGAGGGCAAGACAGAGAGAGAGAGGCAGGGAGAGAGAGAGGGCGAGAGAGAGAGGCAGGGAGAGAGAGGGCGAGAGAGAGAGGGCAAGACAGAGAGAGAGAGGCAGGGAGAGAGGGCGAGAGAGAGAGGGAGAGAGAGAGAGAAACAGCGAGGGCGAGAGAGAGAGGGCAAGACAGAGAGAGAGAGGCAGGGAGAGAGAGAGAGAGGGCGAGAGACAGGGCGAAAGAGAGAGAGCGAGGCAGGGAGAGAGACAGAGGGAGAGAGAGAGCGCGGGCGAGAGAGAGCGCGGGCGAGAGAGAGAGAGAGAGAGAGAGTGTTTGACTGGGAAACGTTCTGTTTGGGTGGAGATGCTGTAGGAGCCTTTGTGGCGCTGAGATTCAGTCGTCATGGAGATTATTGTTTTTGTTTTATCTTATTTCACTTTGCGGTATTTTTATGACTTTTATTCAACTTGTTTATTGGATTTAATGTTTTTCTTCGACTTGTTGTAAAGCACTTTGGTTCGCTGAAAGGATCGTTGTATCAATAAAGTACATTTACATTTAATCGGTGATTAATCGGTGATCACTTCGGGGTTTAAAAAGACTCTTCGTCCCCGTCTCACAAAATCCCACGTCTTGGCGTCTCGTCCACACGAACACGCAGAAGCTTTTAAAAAGCTGTCGTCCAAAGTGAAGATCTGCAAATTCTCCGTTTGTGCGTTTGCATGTGGACGCCAATAACCGGGCGCCCTCACAGCGGGTTTGGTGCTGTTTTTTGTCCAGGCGCTTTTTTTCTTGCTCATTTTAACGAGCTCAGATAAAGACGGCGTTCAGGACGGTTAGTGACTGACAGTGGCGTCACGTCTGGTCCTGCTGTGCCGGAGCGTGATGGTCCCAGTCTAGAAGCACTAACAACACCAGTGTGGGACTCACTCAGCACGCCGTGGTCGTCGGCTGGACTCGAGGTGTCATGGCGCCGGGCTCTTTTTCAGCCGTCGCTCTGTGAAAGGAGGAAATGATGAAGCAGCTGTGATGCGGCAGAAACGCCGCACAGCGAGCGTGTTTGTAGAAATCCAAAAAGGGGACTTCCTGTTTGATCTGCGAGGCGTTCAGGTGCTCCTGGGAGATCAGACGCAGCAGGAAGACACACGAGGGAACTCCTGAGATTTTGATTGTAAGGTCGGAGAGGAGGCTCTGATTGGACGCTGCATTGATATGAGCGGAGGTTAAAGAGTCGTGATCGATCCTGATTGGATGTTCCCGTCTTAAATCACATCAACAGACACCTTCGTGCTGCAGCTCTCCTCTGCTCCTCCCGCTCAGGTGAACAAAGTGCTGCGCTCCTTGAACCCGCTCGCCTCTCGTGTTCACGTGCGTGCTGCGGCACGCCGCCACCTCGGTTTCCTGGGAGGAAACGAGAGACGCACAGATGTTGATTTATTAGAAATGTCTGCTGCTCACAGGACGATGATGTCATGTTAGGTGTGTGTGTGTGTGTGTGTGTGTGTGTGTGTGTGTGTGTGTGTGTGTGTGTGTGTGTGTGTGTGTGTGTGTGTGTGTGTGTGTGTGTGTGTGTGTGTGTGTGTGTGTGTTGCTGGGGTAAAGCTCTATAGTTAGGTTCCTCCTTGTCTCCAGGTTACCATGGGGACAGGAGGTAATGTCCATTTATTGTGTGTGTGTGTGTGTGTGTGTGGCTACCATGATCTGTGAATTTGTGGCATTTCATAGCACACTGCAGTCGGATAGACAGTGAGGTCAATGAGTGTCAGTCTGATTGCCTCGTTCGCTCCCTCTCTCTCTCTCTTTTTTTTCTCTCTTTTTTTTCTCCCTCTCTCTCTCTCTTTTCTCTCCCTCTCTCTCTCTCTTTTCTCTCTCTCTTTCTCTCTCTCTCTCTCTCTCTTTTTTTTCTCTCTCTTTTTTCTCTCTCTCTCTCTCTCTTTTCTCTCTCTCTTTCTCTTTCTCTCTCTCTCTCTCTCTCTTTTTTTTCTCTCTCTTTTTTCTCTCTCTCTCTCTCTCTCTCTCTCTCTCTCTTCAATGGTTTTCAGTCATGACTGAGAGCTGATGAATGAAACTCTGGGAACGACACTCAAGCAGACGGGCTTCAGGCATCCAGATCAGATCGTGTGTGTGTGTGTGTGTGTGTGTGTGTGTGTGTGTCTGTGTGTGTGTCTGTGTGTGTGTGTGTGTGTGCGTGCCGTACCTTGTCGTGGATTTGTTGTCGCTCGTCAGCCTCTCGTCTTGGTCGTGTTTCTGATTTTAGTGACGCTGTGAGGAAAACAAAGCGGACGTGATTCTTCCTGCTGTTGTTGTGTATGTGCTCGTCCTCGAGGACCTGTGCTGCGTGTCTCGCCGTTGTCATGGAGACGGTCTAACCATGTTATGAATGAAGTAGCTCTTAAGTACGGGGCGACGTGATTGATTCAAACATTTCACAGCTTCAGCGGCTGTGGTGTCTCCCGGTGGTCACGTGACCGACCATGAAGTCACGCCGTCTGAAAGTCTCAGCCGTCGTACGTTTGATTTTAAGGGGTTTCTAATGGAGCCTCCACTTAAAGTCCTTTTAAGTTTTGCTCTCCTCTCTGCCTTCCTGCTGCTCCCTCACTCTCGCTCGCCCACTCACATGCTCCGCTAAGGTGTAACACAAGATGGCGACCCGCGAACGCAGCTCAACGTCACGTGTGAAAGTTCGAGACTGAATGTTAGCAGTTAGGGGAGCTAACGGTGGCTAACGGTGCCCGACAAACTCAAAGTTTCATCAGGAGCGATTTCACTCAGGTGTGACGCTTCACCTTCGACACGTCGAGCTGCCGTGATCTGACCCCGCTCTCTTTTTGAGCCTGACAATAAAAGCAGCTGCTGTGGCGGTGGATTAGCGGTGGCGTTTTTTAACCCGGCGTGTGTTCTTGTGTTTCAGTTCTACCTGCAGGACACGAAGAGCAGCAACGGGACGTTCATCAACAGCCAGAGGCTGAGTCGAGGCTCGGAGGAGAGTCCGCCCTGCGAGGTCCTCTCCGGCGACATCATCCAGTTCGGCGTCGACGTCACGGAGAACACGCGCAAAGGTACGTACACGCGTTTTTACGCCTTTTGGAACATTCACACGTTTGACTGGTCGTATGAGACGTGAAGCGCTTGCACGTCTGTCCTGTCTCCATGACAACAGTGTGTTGACCGGCAACAGCTCCGTTACGGTTTACTGAATGTTTTGCATAATTTTCGATCAGTCACGGAGCAAAGAGGACGCGATCAGTCGGCGGCACATATCGGACATTTTGAAAAGATTTTTTTTAATTTTTTTATTGATTTTTAAAAAAAAATTTTTTTTATTGATTTTATTGATTTTTTTTTGTGATTTTTTTTTGATTGATTTTATTGACTTTTTTTTTTCTCCAAGAATAAAAAACAAAACGAACAAACAAGTGCTCTCTGTACTTACAAACATCAAATCTGAAAGGGAAACAAACCACCATCCAAACCAAAACGACACCTGGTAGACCAAGGCTGTCCTTACCCCCCAGAAAAAAATAAATAAATAAAATATAAAAAAATACATCTATAAATACACATACATGAAAAGATTTATAATTCACTTGCACCCAAAAAAAAAAAGCTGTTTTTGGGGGTAAAAGATGCTGGGCGCCGCTCTCTACTCGCTGAAAACAATTCAAAATAAATAAATGAAAAAAATAAAAATAAACGCTGGGTGGACACAAGGCTTAAGAAGCAGCGCTGGTCACATGACAGAGAACAGAGAGCGCTCGGCTGACCCTGCGGGGAACCTCGGGGCGTCTTAGGTCACAGACGACCTGAACAGAGCAAATATTCAGGTCAGATTTTCAGCTCCACTAAAACCCTCCTTTAATACGGCGGGACCGTATGAGCGCTCAGCCCGCCGTAGACTTTAGACGTTTAAGCGTGAACGCCAAACAGAACAACACGATCGATCTGCTCGCAGCTTGAAAACATCAAAGTGTTTAACTGTGTTTGTGTTTGCAGTCACTCATGGCTGCATCGTGTCCACCATCAAACTCTTCCTACCCGACGGGATGGAGGCCCGCCGGCGAAGCGAGTAAGTACTAATCCATGAGTGTAGTGATCTCTCCAACGGTCACATGACCGGAAGGAATATTGAAGCGCTGTGATTCGCCGCTGCTCATGATGGTGACATCATCATCTGCTGGTATTAATAGTTCACTGGTTACTGTAAATAATGCTGTTACTGCCTGTCTGGCTACTCACACACACACACACACACACACACACACACACACACACACACGCTGCGTAGTGATGTAATTATTGTCTAGTTGTTGATGAGGAGCGTGGCCTGTTGTTCAGCTGCGAGGGAAATGCTGTGTGCGTTTTTTGCGCCGTCACACCGCCGAGCTCACTACGAGCTCGTGTGAATTCGTGCTGAGGGTTGATGGAGGACCATCAGCTGACCCAGCATGGAACTTCCTACTGTACTGGGTGTGTGTGTGTGTGTGTGTGTGTGTGTGGCTTTATAACTGGCGACACTAGATGGTGGATCCTCTGTGTACAGTGTGTGTGTGTGTCTGGCACGGGGCCGCCCGTCACGGTGGCCATCTGCTCTCTGAAAGCGAGTGTGCAGAAACACAGACATGCAAAGAGAAGAGACTGAAGCAAAGGGCAGGCCGGGGGTCCCCCCCCCCCCCCCCCCCGAGGGGCCACGTTGGTCCTTCCCCCCTCAAACATATTCAAAATCTGCAGATTTCAAAAGTCATCTTTTTTTAGCTCTGGTTTTGGCCTCGAACATCTCGACGAAGGAAGAGGAAGAGTGAGCCTCACCCGCTCTTCATCAGGAGCCTGCGCTCCCTCGTGTGTTCTCAGATGTTCTCCGGCGATCTCGAGCCGTGAGCGACGTGCGCCCGGTTGTCTCTACCTGGAGAACTCCGATAGCAAACGGGATACTGTAGCGGGTATACGCCGGGTTCTGACAGCTGCCGACAGCCGACTCATCCGAGTGACTGACGAGCGAAACCAAAACAAACATGATGGTGACGACGTGAACTCGCTTCTGGAGTTGGAAATAAGGAGAATTAGCCACATCTGCTACGATCATGCTAACCACACAGTAATTAGCTATCTTTATTTTCTTCTCGGATTTTAAAATGGCCACCGTTTGAGTTGTAAACAATAATCAGAAGCTGGGATACTGTTGTTGATGATCATGTATACAGGGATGTAAATAAGCAGGTTTCTCTCTGAGCATGTAAACGTCATATCGCCAGTCTGATCATAACCGGGATGATCAGGTCCATGTAAACGCACGCAGCGTCACGCTGAGGCGAGGGCGAATTTCCTTCATGCGACTAATAAAATATGTAAAAATAAAAAAGTGCTCCTTCTAGACAAATGCATGTTTAGATTTTGGATCCTGTCGGCGGCTCGGCTCGGCTCAGCTCGTCCTAACCCGTCCTGATCAAGGGACGCCACAATCCAGAGCGTTCACACATGCGCCCCCTTCTGGAACATGTTTGAAATTGCAGCGTGTGTCTGCTGCTGGATGTTTAAAACGAGATCAGGAGCAAGTTGGACAAAAATAGTTTTTTAATGAAGAGCTGGCGCTGAGACGCAGCGAGCAGATTAACCGGTTTAACTCCGAGCTGAGATTAAAGTCCAACTCTCACATCGCGTCGAGTTCGTCACTTTATCCAGAACCAGAACAGCTGCATGTGAGGCATCGGTGACGCCGCCGCCGCCTTCTCGCTTCCTGTCATCAGCTGATGCACGCCATGTAGACTCGAACACACACAGCGAGCGCCGTGCAGCTAATTCAGACAGATTTATTAATAGCTGAAGAATGTTTCTGCCCGTCGCTCTAAGCTGCGGACACGAGGACGTCTGCCAAACACAGCTTCACACAGTCGCTGTGTGTGTGTGTGTGTGTGTTTGTGTGTGTGTGTGTGTGTGTGAACAAAGCACCTGTATTTACAGCAGACACTGAAACACTTCATGGATTCAGCTAAAAACTGAGACAATGTTCCCGGAAGAATTTCAACCCGAGATCTTTCAAACACGCGACTTCGACAGGAAGGAGAACCTTCTGTCAAACACTCACACGCCTTTTTAAACTCTGCTGAATAGTATGAACACTAATAATCGATTAGTCACACTCGCAGAAATCTCCTGAAAAAAAACTCAGATTACACTCCGAGGTGAGAACGCAGCAGGAGAATTATCCGGATCATTCAGCTCGAGCTGGATGTGTGTCTCCAGATGACGCCTGTTATGAGTTATGAGGTGATGCAATACCAATATAGATTGATTGATTGATTGATCAACGTTCGGTTCACGTCTTTCTGCTCTTGGAGTGTCCATGTGTGTAAAAGTTTCAGGGTTTTGTTTGGATTCATCTTATTTTCTTCCTTATGTTAAAAAAAGGAGGAGAAAACCCCCAGTTGTGACATCACTGGTTTGTGGGCGTGGCCTGCAGCAGCCTCTCTGTGTGATTCAGTGTGGAGTCATCATGAGTGTGATGATACACGGAGAGAACAAAACAAACACCACCCGTCTCACAAGTTTTAACGGGGAACTAAAAGCGAGTCGAGCTCCGACTTTCAACTTCATCTGATCGGAAACAGGAAATGGCGTCTTTCAGGTTTAACCGCCATGTTGTTTTATCTGCTGTCACCGTTTCCTGCATGACAATGGCTCCTCTTATCAGTCTGTTATCACCTGCCACATGTCCTTCAACGCCCACCGTGGTCAAGTCTCTCTCTGTCTCTCTTTTTAATAACACATAAATTCATGATGGCTCCGCCCTGCTTACTCATCCAGCACACCTTTTTGAGCCGCCGCCTCCCACAGATCATTAAACGAGTGTGAAAACTTAAAAAGTGCAGCAAGCAGAGTGGAGTTTGTTTCTGTTCAAAGTGCCAGGAGGGGGTGGAGCTCCGATAAGTTGCACAAGTAAGAGGAGGAAAATCAGCTGTTTTTCTTCAAAGGAGAGGAGGAGGAGCAAAGAAAGAAAGAAAGAAAAGAAAAGAAAGAAAGTTTGTGTTGTGGAAAAGTCGAGAGAAATCAGCTGCTCCGTGTGAAACTCAGGGAGAGTATGAAGCAACAAGGAGGGATCCATTTTCCCCAGCAGTGAACTTTGAGCTGCGGCGGATCACTCGAGACGAAGACGACCTGACAGGTAACAACTTCTCTGCTCCTCCAAGCGTGTCGGTCCGGATCGAGGCTCGTATCCTCGGGTCAAACCGGCTCCACGCCAAGCAGCTTGACTTTGACTGTTCGCTGTGTCGGTTTTAAAGGATCACTTAATGATCTTAAAATAAAGCTGGGAGGTCTGGAGACGGTGACAGGTGCTGGAGGAGATGAAGCACGGAGACCAAAACGTGCAGAGCAGGTGTGTTTACTTGATTGTTGTTTATTTGTTGACGGCAGTTAAAAGGTTAATATGAGGGAGGGAGGCATCCAGCATGTTTTTAAACAGACATCTAAACACATTACAACATGTGCCATGCACACACATTTACCAATCAGCTGCAGGCCTGCTTTCACATCACGTGACCCGAACTGACTGTCAGCTACACTCCCATGATTTTTTATATTAAGAATAATCCCAGCGTGTCCTTTGACCCTCTCTTCTCAAAAACTTCTCAAGTTTTAAAAAAAATTTTTAATTCTTGCTTCATACTCGTGTCGTCAGCTCGCACGGTGGCTGGAGAAAGGAGGGAAGATGAATCACCTTTTTTGGTGACTAGAAGCAACAACAGGAGTTTTGTTTGTTGCCCTTTGGCGTAACTGACACACACACACACACACACACACACAGATACACACACAGGTAAAGGAGCGGTGCTAATATTACTCTGCTAGCGTCTACAAAAGGTGGCAGAGAGAACTTTTGGTTGTGAGGGGAAATTATTTATTTCTTCAGATTTTCTGCATCTGGTAAAAAAAACTCTGACGTGACATAAAGACGATACAGCTTCATGTTACACGCTTCTCCCGCTGCCAAACATCCGTTAACCGGTTTCACATCTGCACTCCTGCAAACATGGAGATGATTGAGGTGTGTGTGTGTGGAGGGGAGGGGAGGGGGGGGGGGGGGGCAGCAGCCTCTTCTGAGTGGAGTCGTCATCGTGAAATCGTTCACGTGTAGAAATATCTGAGCAGGGAATCATTGGAAACTACCGCCACTGTTTTCCAGCGTCAGTGTCTGCTGGAGCGCACACGAACACACCAGATCAGACGTGGATGACTGAGTCCTGTGTGTGTGTGTGTGTGTGTGTGTGTGTGTGTGTGTGTGCTGTAGTGCAGACTCCGTCTCCTCGTGAGCTGTAGTTGAAGAGCTGTGAATCGAGGTCATGTGGATTTTTCCGTCTTTCTGAACTTGTAGTTCTGGAGCCGCTCTGGGTCTTCGTGACTTTACGACCTGCTCGCTGCCCTCCAGACATTTGAATAAGTTTAAATCTTTGTCATTTTAAATGTTTACTTTACTTAACACATATTAAACCAAGTTATCCTGCCGTCTCCTTCGTCTCCTCCTCCCTCATCTCCTAAATCTTCTTCCTCTTTTATCGTCTTCTTTTCCTTCTACGTCTCCTTTTTGTTTGTTTTTTTATCTCCTTCGTCGTCTTCCTCCTTCTGTTCAAGCTACCCTCCTTCATTTTTCAAAATAAAATAGCGATATATATTTGGCACCCGTGATTTGACGATCGTGCCCCACAAGTCAGGATGATGATGTTTTTGTAGTTTGAGCATTTGCTGAATTTTCCTCCGCCTCATGTCGGTGCGTTAAGCTCCAGATTACAGGTGGTGACACTGACTGTTTAATATATGAACCTGCTGTGATGATGCTGCTGGCTCAGACTATCAATAAGACAACGTTATGCACAGTGATGAAAATGAAAGAACAGTAGAAACCACACACGGAGACGGAGAAGAAATCCCATCATAGGATCGAGATAGCACGATGGACGTTTGAGTTTTATAAGTTAAAGAGGACATATTATGAAAAATCCCCTTTAACAGTATTTATGAACATTCATGTGGGTAACATGAGCGTCTTCAGACTCACAACGTGAAATAAATTCATCCGGTCCTTTTTGTTTGTAGCCTGCAGAATAATGCTCCGTTTCTAATGTGCTCCCCTTGTGATGTCACAGTGGGATTCCTCTCCACCCAGAGACTCCGCCTCCAACGTTTTGCATCTTCCTTTTTCGCAAACTTTGTGAATATTTCTGCAGCATCTTTCTGATAAATCATCGATGTGGCGGGACGATTGATGGATTAGTAAATCAGGGTGAGAGAGAGAGAAAGCAAGGCCACCTGCACCCCAAACACTCGCGTGTTGAAGATGAAACATGATGGTGATCTTCCAGCGATGCGACTGGTTCATGGAGCTGCAGAGCGTCCGTGTTTCCTCTGACGGATGACGTCTCTCTGGGGACGTCGTTTGTCAGTCTGAAGGAGGAACAGCTGCTGATCTGCACCGCGAGGACTCCGGGTTCACAAAGTCCTTTGAGACTACAATACATCTATTCCCAGCATGCACTGCAGCGAAGAATATGCACTAAGAATGCAGCAGAGGGAGAGAGATGATTGGATTCAAACCCAGGCTCCTGATTGGAGGATTGTTGCCTCACAGTGTTTTAAGATGGATGGAGTGCATTGTGTTTTTTTCAGCTTTCTCTCGCTCTCTGAGTTAATCTCTAACCGAGTCCAGTTTTCCCTTCATTCCTGAACTCTGACTGATCCCAGCTCGACTCAAACACCCCCCCTTTAAACAAACCTGTGGCCTCATGTGTCCCGGTTTGTCCAGATACAGTACAGTAAGGATCTCCTCCAAAGGACGGAGAGGTTCCCTCAGCTGTGTGCGTTAAAAAGAGGTTGATGTTTTAATGCTGTGGGGTGAAAGGTTAGTGTTTGTGTAATGTTTGTTGCAGCAGAGGTTTCGGGGTCAAAGGTCGCCCTCCTTGGAGATCAGCTCCCCTGCAGAGCTTGATCCAAAGTTTGTCAATTTGATTTAATGTTCTGACGTCGTCTCGGGGTTTAGCGCTCGGTGCGTTTTCTACACGTTTGGAAAATGAACCTCGCTGTGAGTGACTCACTGCCTTCAGTCGTACTGTAAGGAAACCTCCCGTTCACATTAATGATCAACAGGCTGTGTGTAGAGTTCAGTCACCTCTACATGACGACACACACACACACACACACACACACACACACACACACACACACACACACACACACACACACACACACACACACACACACACACACACACACACACACACACACACACACACACGCACGCTCAGCCTCTGCACAGTGTACAGTCTCATCTGAGCCTGTTGTGTTTGCAGATATAAAGGCATCAAGGAGTCGAAAAAAAATTTTAATGTGTAAATGAAAAAGTAATCGTGAAACATCCCAGACGTTGATCCCACGACAGGAAGTGTGAGGCAGACAAACAGGAAGTAAAGCAGCCAATCGTTAATTTACTAAGAGTCAAAAATTTATGTTGAACGACGTCGACGTGCTGAGACTGAGATGCTTTAAACCAGAATCACAAGACAAGAATCTTTTTTTTTTTTTTTTTCTGTCGTCGTGGTTACGCCCCCCCCCCCTCCTCCTTTCCTCCCAGCTGTTTCCATGGTGACAATTTGTTATCTCTTCTCTCTTCTTCCTTTTCAGTGTCATCCAGACTCCGTTACCGCTACCTGTAGACAAGGTAAGATCACCAAGATGTGTGTGCGTGCGTGTGCATGCATATGTGTGTGTGTGTGTGTGTGTGTGTTGTTGTTGTCCTTTTTTGTGTGTGGATTGTTTTGTCTGTATCTCAGATTTACATGAATGCCTGCTCTTTAGTGATGGAGCTGTGTGCGTGTGTGTGTGTGTGCGTGTGTGTGTGTGTGTGTGTGTGTGTGTGTGTGTGCGCGTGTGCGTGTGTGTGTGTAGTAGTCAGTCAGCTGATTGAGGAATGCAGGGCTTGCTGCCAGCCGCTCTGCAGAGGTCTCTCATGTGGATCAGGGGGGCAAAGTGTTTTTCTCTCTGCAGCGTCTGAGAGCTTCGAGTCTTTGAGCCGTTTAAAGTCCGACTGGACTTAAATCACATTTTAATGGTGGCGCTGCAGTCCAGATATCTGCTCCATGAATCTGATGCTGCCGTCGTGCTTTTTTTGCTTCATCCGACCCGGGTGAGCGTTACGCATCATCCGTGTCTCGAAGAATCAGATCCAGCGTCTGATAATGACCTCGAGTTTAATCTGCGACCACACGGGGACTTTTACAAGCGAAACAGGAAGTGTGATGCGTGGGGGAAAATGCTCTGATTGGTTGGAAAACTCCTCCCTGCAGTGGACTCCTGAGCGCTCGGTGTTGATTGGTTGGGTGGTTTGATTGACAGCTTTGCGATGAACTCGAGTTCTGACCATCGCCTCTCTACATGTGGCGTTCGACTTAACCGCTAATCTACCCGGAGGCCCCGAAAATCTGTTTGATCGGCTCAACTTGAACTTAATAAAATAATTGATTCTAGTAAAGAGATGCTTTCAGGTTTAATAATAACGAGGTTCAAATATGAGCGTTTTAATTTATATCATTCGCCATCGAACAAACGTGACGAATAAAGTTTATTAAGTGTTTCTCTGCTGCCTCACCCTCTGACAGTGAGAACAACAGAGCCTCAGTGCAACCTGTCTGAGGAATGTAGGCTGGAGCTGTGTGTGTGTGTGTGTGTGTGTGTGTGTGTGTGTGTGTGTGTGTGTGTGTGTGTGTGTGTGTGTGTGTGTGTGTGTGTGTGTGTGTGTGTGTGTGTGTGTGTGTGTGTGTGTGTGTGTGTGTGTCGGAGAAGCTGTGATTACATTTGTACCATTTCTCAAACATAATTAACTGTCTCATAGAAGGAGACGTGAACCTCCCTGGTCTCTGAAGACACACACACTTTAAATGAGTCACACACACACACACACACACACACACACACACCGTGTGGGGAAGTGTGAAAATGTGTCGCTGAATCTCCTGCTGGAGACTTTTTATAAACTCGTCACTCGAGGGAAAGTTTCCGTCTTTTTCTGCGTTTTAAAAATAAGAGTCAGGAATGAAGCGATGATTAAGACCGGACACACGAGGAACTGTACGCACTGATTTATCCTCCCGAGCATTTTCAAAGAGCGCTGAATGATCAGTGTGCTCTGAAATGGATTTACACGTCAGAGAGAGAGAGAGCTGACGCTGACCGACAGCGTGACATCAATAAATAAAACGTCCAATGAAAACACGGAGCTGTGTGTGTGTGTGTGTGTGTGTGTGTGTGTGTGTGTGTGTGTGTGTGTGTGTGTGTGTGTGTGTGTGTGTGTGTGTGTGTGTGTGTGTGTGTGTGTGTGTGTGTGTGTGTGTGTGTGTGTGTGTGTGTGTGTGTGTGTGTGTGTGTGTGTGTGTGTGTGTGTGTGTGTGTGTGTGTGTGTGTGTGTGCTTGTTTGAGCGTCACAAACTGACCTTTTGACCTCTGTAGTTTTACACATTTATTCTTCTTCAGCTCCAACGTCAGCCTGAATGAAGTCCAGACAACAGTCAATGTGTTTACATAATGTGTGTGTGTGTGTGTGTGTGTGTTTTCTAGGTTGCAGCCAACACTCCCAGCATGTATTCTCAGGAACTGTTCCAGCTCTCCCAGTATCTACAGGTAACGCACACTGACACCTACTGGTCATTCTGTGGAAGTGCACGTAAACCATGAAGCGAGCAGACGAGCCACCTTCCCTGCAGAGTCCTCTCTTACTTCATCTTTATATTTTTATTTATTTCATGCACTTAAAATAAACAAAGTAGATCAAATGAACAAAAACAAACAATGTGATTAAGTTAATACCAAAAAAAGGAAATCTTTTGAAAGAAGCCATTTAAACCCAGCAGCTTGTCGGGTGACACAAGAGGCAAGTTATTAAAGTAAAATAGAAGAACACATACTCAACATGTCGCACAGTTCACCTCGTGATGCTGCACCGTGTGAGGGCGCCCTCACTCACTTTCTCTTCCTCCTCCCTCTCTGGCCGTCAGGAGGCCTTACACAGAGAGCAGATGTTGGAGCAGAAGTTAGCCACCCTGCAGCGTCTGCTAGCCAACACACAGGAGGCCTCGGAGAGCAGCTGGCAGGTAGGGAACCCCCCGACATCGGGCGTTAAAACCCTCAACTCCGAGACGCAGCTTCCTTTAACTGTTTTCTCACCAGGCCCTGATCGATGAAGACCGCCTGCTGTCCAGACTGGAGGTGATGGGCAGTCAGCTGCAGGCGTACTCGAAGGTAACACACGGCAGATAGAAGAAGAACTCTTGGTGCATGAAATGGATCAAAGTGAGTCAAGTGTTCTGCACGTGTGTCCTCGTGTGTGTCAGAACCAGACGGAGGAAGGGATCCGGAAAGAGCTTCTGTCTCTTCAGGAGGACAAACACAACTACGAGACGACGGCGAAGGAGTCCCTGAGGAGAGTGATGCAGGAGAAGATCGAGGTGGTCAGGAAGCTGTCGGAGGTCGAGGTAAGACACACGCGCGCGTTCACTCCCGTTGTTGTGTTTTTCTCTTCTCGTGCTCGCGAGGCCCTAATGAGCTTTTCCGTCGTGCAGCGCTCGCTCAGCAACACGGAGGACGAGTGCACACACCTGAAGGAGATGTCGGAGAGAGGTCAGGAGGAGCTGAGGGAGCTCGCCAACAAGTACAACGCCGCCGTCAACGAGATCAAAGAGCTCACCGACAAAATAAAGGTACCGACACGGACGCTGGAATCGACCCTGTCATGTTTGGTTTCACAGGATGTTTGGAATACAGTAATAAGTAATCTTTTCTCCTTCCTCCCCGCCCCCGTCCAGACGGCGGAGGGCCGGCAGGAGGAGCTGACCCAGCGGGGCGCCACGGAGAAGAGGGAGTTGGAGCTGCGGATCGAGGAGATGGAGGAGAAGGAGCAGGTTCTCCAGGCTCGCATCGAAGCTCTGCAGGCCGACAACGACTTCACCAACGAGAGGCTCTCCGCCCTGCAGGGTACACACACACACACACACACACACACACACACACACACACACACACACACACACTGCATGCAAAGACACACAACCAGTGACCTATCGGGTGGCTCGGCTGGGACTGCTCGTGAGTCAACGCTTCTCTGCTGTTGTTGTTGTTGTTGTTGTTTACAGTGCGGTTAGAACAGCTACAAGAGAAAAGCTTAAAAGAGAACAACAGCCTGGGTGAGTCTAACCTCTCCGCTCCGCTCGTCCTCTCCACCCGCCGCCGTCTGTCTCTTCTGTTGGGCGCTAACTCCACCTCCTCATCCTGCACTAATGACGCATGAGAAGCTCCTGCATGAAGTCGCTCTCGTGTTTCCATCCTGCCTCTGTTTGTCTGTCACAGTGAAAGTCTGGCTCTTCTGCTGCTCGCAGGTTTCCTCCTCCTCTAGTTTCAGGAACACCCGGGAACGTTTGTCTAAAAGTGTTGAAACCTCAAATCCTGCAGTCGAACATTTGTCCTCGACCTGCTCCGATGAGCGTTCCTAAACATCCGTGTGAATAATTAGAATCCAAACTTTACCTGCAGACTTTGAAGGATTATCTCAGGAGGCAGATACAATAAAAATAAAAAACGAAGGAGAGATAGACGAATAAAAATAGACGATAACAACCGCGTCTGCCGTCAGCTGATCGATATTATCTATCAAACTCTTCAGGAGTGTTAACGTCGGCTTAACGGCGTGTGATAGTTCAGCGTCGGACTGATGATAAGAACTCCATAAACGACCGGAGCTGCAGCTCTGACCATCACAGAGACTGTTTGTGATCACACATCTTAAATGTATAACATCAGCTCCGTGAGCTTCACCAGCAAAGAGGTCTGATCGCTCAGTGGGCGGAGATTTTCCCAGTTTGATCTCTTTTATCTCGAACTGTGCGCCGTAGGTTACCATGGCGATGCACCCGGCCACCGTCGTAGGGTTTGAAAACCCCACAGGTGAACCCTGAAGCGAACCCTCGCCAACTTTAAAATCGATGACCTAATCGAGACATGCATGTGAACGTTCCTCCGAGGATCTCTGAACGACCACGTGTGGCGTAAAAACAAACGTTTCACCAGGACGCTTTAAATTAATATACGAAGGATGACGCGACCAGGACACGTGGATGTGTCCGATCGAGGCTTGTTGGGGGTTCTGGGTAATCTGGGTTGTTTCCATGGTTGCCAAACTGTCCACTGCTTTGTTTTTCTTCTTCTATGGTGGGGGGCGGGTTAGAGAGCTTCTGGTCACTGATTGACTTCTGGTGATTTGAATGAAAACACTGAACATGAATGCTGGAGGTGTCACTGAGCCCACACGGCTGTGTGTGTGTGTGTGTGTACATATATATCTGATCTGGTCACATGACAGATGAGGACATTATCTCGGCCGGAGCGGTAGAGGAGCCTGTCGAGGACAAACAGAGCCTGCAGACACCTGAGAGCCAGGAGGAAGACGAGGATGAGGAGGACACAGACACCGATGATGGTGCAGTTGGTCCAGAGGAAGAAATCGATGGTAGTTAGTCTCATTATTTAAATTAAAGTCCGTTTGATTTAGGACTGTTTGTTTATGGCATAAATCTGTAGAGAATAAACACGTTAGCTAAATATCAGACACATTCTTAAAGGCACGGTCGGTCTTTAGGTCCTGACAGAAATTAATAACTCAGGTGCTCTGAAAATCCATCATCCCTATCAGTCTGTAAGTCTGTAAAAACTTCAACCAATGTCTGCCAGGAGGGACCAATCTGATGAACCAATCACACGCCTCCCTGCTCAGTTCGCTACACTCAAAGATGACGTCATCGATGACGGAGTTTGTACTGAGAGTTTACTGGCCGCTGAATGAGACACGAGACGATGTAGTTTCTAAACAATGAAGAGACGAGCTCAGGTCCACTTTTGCATGTCGGTGAGGGGGCGTGGCTTATGAGGGAGCGCAGAGAGGAGGGGCGTGGCTTATGAGGGAGCGCAGAGAGGAGGGGCGTGGCTTATGAGGGAGTGCAGAGAGGAGGGGCGTGGCTTATGAGGGAGTGCATGGGGTGGGCGTGGCTTATGAGGGGCACATAGGGGCGTGGCTTATGAGGGAGCACAGAGAGAAGGGGGCGGGTGCAGACGGAGCACTGAGTGAACGCTACTTTCAGAATTCACGCCAGTTTTCACAAATGACCAAGCCGGCCTTTAATCGAGGATTTAAATGAAGCTGGAAGAACTCCAGACTTTAATTGGATCATGGTATCAATTAAGGCTCCGACACACAGAGGAGGTCATCAGCTGTTGGATCGGCGGGGGAGCTACCTCTGTTGCTTCCTGTCGCTCCCCGCCGATCGTAGACTCCATGTGATACGAGTGGGGAGTGACGGCGGTGTGAAAGAGTACCGCCGCTTCACGCGTGAGCTGGAACGTACGTGGCGGTTGAGCGCCGGCTGTAGTCTCCGCGGTGTGATCAAGTGTAACTTTTTAGCCGAGACAAAAAGCGACGCCACAGGCGGCGGCCTGCGTTGGTGTAACAGGAAACAAAGAGACAACATACATGAGATCTTTTCAGGCGTTTTGTTCAGGCGTGAAGAAGAAGCTAAGTTCTGATTCAGTCTGGTGAGTGGACGCTCTGATGACTGAAGTATATTCATGTGGTTGTAGCGTAGTCTCCATTGAACTGTTGGGCTGGTTACTTTCACCTCTTTGTCCGTTAAAAATCTACACTTCAGCCGTCTGTCTGCCTGTCCACTTCCTGTCCACTTCCTGTCTCTGTCTGTCCAGAGCTGCTCTATGACTCCTAGTCGTCTAAAAAGTACCCGCCCTGTTTGGCTCTGATTTCTTGCCTTGCCTGTTTGCTAAACAAGCATCTTATTTGTCTGTGTAGTTTTCCTCCCCCCTCGTAGACTCAGTAGTCCCCCGTCATGCTTCCTACCTGCTTGTTTCTGTGTGTCCTCTCTCACGTCATGGTTTTCGTCCTCTCTGGTAATGTGAGGTTTGGTACTCAAAGCAGATTCTGGATCGAAGGAAAATTGTAGGAAACTGGATGTTCAGGGTGGACTTCTCTCATCATGGGGGGGGGGGGGGGGGGCTGTTAGAGGAACATGGAGAAAACCTTTAAGTGGATCAAAATGGGTCCATGAAAGCAGTTTAACATTAAAATATTTAATCTAGAATCGTTTCAGAGTGACGCTTTTTTGTTGTTCTTAAAATGCAGAAATATTTTTAAACATCAATTAAACGAGCAGAAAATGTGTTGAATCATTTTCCAACCAGTTCCTAAACTAACGAGCGTCATCCTCCATTTTCTGCAAACGTCAGGATGTTTGCCTCCATGCTTTCTCTTTTGTTTTCCCGTTTTTCTCTTGAATATAAATAAAGTTTAATGATGAAGCAGCGGCGGCCATCATGACGCCGTGATGAGCAGCGAACCTCTCAGTAACGTCAGTGCTCTGTGTTTCTGTCAGACAACTGTCATGTAAACAACAGCGGAGGAGCCTCGACTAGAATTCAACAGTTGATTGAGTGTCCGCGTGAGTACACACACACACACCTGATCCTGCTGTCTGCGCACGCACACACACACACACACACACACACACACACACACACGCACACACAGAAACAGACGCATATCCTTCGCTGGGAGAAAAAAAAAAAAGTTTTAAGACATCTTTGGAGACGAGTTTGTCTCACGCCGCCTCGTCTCGCTGTTACTGGTGCTTCTGTCATTGAAGAAGGACGTGATGGTTCTTCTATCGACCTCTGACTCATGAGTTCATTTAACCGCTTCTCTTTTAAACGCCCCTGACATGCTTCCTGTAGCTTTTCTTTTTCGAAAGCTCTAATTTTTTTTTCTTTGCTTGCTGCTTTTTGTTTCTCTCCATAAGAAGAATTAACTAACCAACATTTTCTTCTTCTTTTGTTTCTGCTTTCCTCCCTCCTCCTCTTCCTCCTTCTCTCTTTTTTGCTCCTTTCTTTTTCTCTGGCTCGAGAATTTTCTGTTAATTTTCCAACTATACTTGAAGTGTTTGAGTTTTCTGAAACCAGTCAAGCATAAGCTGGTTCTATCTCCTGTTTGTTTGTTTGCTGCAGTGATATAAGCTGTCCACTTCTATGAAGATGTTTCTAGAAGTTTCTGCGCCATTCAGACGACAACACTTCTTATGAAGTCGTCCGTCTCCAGTGATTTTATTTAAGTTAATGCAGTTTGAGATATTTGATGAGCAATCCTTGGACACGTTTTAACACTAAAAACAGTTTGACAGACGTACGTTTGTATCGACTGTTCGGCTTTAGATGTTTTTTTTTGTAGCTTTAAATTGAAAAGAACTGAGTTAAAAAAAATTTTAGGATGATTGTAGGAGCAGCTGATATAAGTAAAAGTCTAACTAATACTTGTATGTCACGTAATATTCCCGCTCTGATGATCACTGACGTCTCGCGTCACGAGGCTGCGCTGCTCCGCCGTGTGGCGACGCTTTGACGGTTGGTGACGCTTTGACGGTTGGTGACGTTTAGCTACGCGTGAAGCGAACAGCACAAACGCAGCCTTTTTGCGTGTCCTGCGGTGGTTTGGCGTGATGGTTGTGTACGTTGTCAGAAATTCCCGCTCGGTTCCGTGTAGAGTGGTGCGGTGAGAGGATGAGAGGAAATGACACCCGAGAGCCGGAGGAAAAGTGAACAGATCAAGTAACGCAGCTATCCCCGCGATGATGCGTCACAGCCGTTGACGTAACGCTCCCTCCAGAGGAATCCTCCGGTAGCGCGTGTTGTACAAAGACACGTGACCGTTGACGTAGCAGGTTGTTGGTTGAAGTGCGAGGGTATTTGAGTCTTACGTTCAGCTCCTTTTAACTCTTTAAGTAACTGTAGGTTTACTCTGATTTCAAGTTAAATAATTTTTTTAATACTACAATGTTTTTCATAGAGGAAATATTACAGTCTTTTTTTTTAATTTTTATTTGATTAATTAGACAACTGAAGATAGATAAGAGAGGACAGGGTAGACATGTACATAACCTTCAGAGGGTCCGATGTTCTCGTAGCCGGGAATGACGTCACGGCTGAGTGAACGGCGTTCCAGTTGCAGGTCGGACAAGCGGCGTGGACGCCTCCAGGAGTACGTTTGATGTGTTTGATTATACCAGACGATAACGACACTCGGACCTGAATACACAGAAGCTTAATGACACGATCAGTGTGATTTGGTTTTATTACACACAAAGAGGACTCGTAAAGATAACGGGTCAGACATTACCGTTGATGCACGCAGCAGCCATGTTGGATTTGAACTCGGTCTTTCTGAAGGGTCTCTGAGTTTTCAGGGAGGCGTTCCTGGTGATGCATCGGACCGGCAATGGATCCCGGATGTCCGACTTCCGAGATCAAATGAAACGCAGCGTAGAGTGGCGCCCTGATGAATGAGATGAAACACTAACCACACATGATAATAACCCAACACGAGCCGTCGGCTGGTTGTTGTTGTTGTTGTTGTTGTTGTTGTTGTTGCGTGGAGGAGGGATTATGTGGCGGAGCTCAGGACAGATTTTCACATCTCTCTGTTTTCTTACAAGTTCAAACGAGCTGTCGGGACTCACTGATTCCACGTCTGTTTCCTTTTTTCTCGCCGCAGCCGTCAAACAGTTGAAGGAGACGGTCTGTTCTTCGATCCACAAACTCGCCAGCTTTGACGGTAAGAGGTCAACTCCTCGCCGCGTCGTCTTCTTTGATTCAGAGTTAAATTTCTTGACGTTCGATCGTCACTGAGTCTCATCGAGCAGTCGTCATGTTTGTGTGTTCACAGAAGTGATGGACGCTCACCTGCAGAACAACCAGACGGCTGAAGACGACGACGACGATGACGACGACATCCTGGCCAGCCCGGATCGGCTCAAAGGTAGAGACCATCGCACACCTGACGTGTTTTATACGGAAAAGAAGGCGTTCAAGAGCTTCTCCTTGATAATCAGATATTTTAGCCGAACTGTTTGACGCTTTTTTTAAATTGTTTTTTATTTTATTTTATTTTTATAAGAGTTACACTCGTCGACTTTTTGTTCATAAATCGGGACAAAGAGCCAAACTGCTGACATGGAGACCCCGCAGTGTTCTCTGACCTTTGACCTCTGCCTTTGTTACCGTTAGAGGTCCGAATCTTTGCCATCCTTTTTTTTTTTTTTTTTTTTTTTTTAATAATTAATTCTCTGTGGACACACAATATGCTCGAGCTCAGATTTTACATTTAGAGTCTCCTCTATTTTTTTTTATTTTATTTTTTTTAACATGAACGCAGAAACGTCACACAAACGGGAAAAAAAACATTTCAGACTGTGGCTGTTTTTTGTTTCTGTTTCACCTCCTGAACCCTGCTGTGCCTCACTTACTGAAAACTATCCAATCAGCGCATCACACAATGGTGTGTGTGTGTGTGTGTGTGTGTGTGTGTGTGTGTGTGTGTGTGTGTGTGTGTGTGTGTGTGTGTGTGTGTGTGTGTGTGTGTGTGTGTGTGTGTGTGTGTGTGTGTGTGTGTGTGTGTGTGTGTCCACAGGGACTCAGATGGATGCCAAAGAGTCGGACATGTCAGACACGCTGAGTCCCAGCAAAGACCGCAGCAGTGACGACACGTCAGGTCAGTAGTGTTATTTGTTTATTGAGCTTTCTCTCGTTCGTCGGAGAGATAGGACAGTGGGTAGAGTTGTATATCCGGGGACGAGCGAGAGGGGGTCAGGAGCCACAGGTCAGACGTCTGCCTGGAGGACCACAGACTCCACACAGTTAATCTGAATATGTCAGCTTGTCTTTAGGCGATTCACTCTGCAGCTTAAGTGTTTATTCTTAATTCAACCAAACTTTCATTTTCATCACTTCCCTTTTACAAAGTGTTGAAGTTGTCATTTGTTCCATGTAGATCATGAACTCTGAAATCATGAAACATACAGCAGCTGATATTTAGAGATCTTAAGATCAGACTCGTGAATCATCTCTCTGTGTCAGGTGATCGTCCTTGAAAAGTGTGTGTTTGTGTTTCAGACGGTAACATGGACGACCAGGAGCTGAATGAACCGCAGAACAGAGTCGCTCTGCTCAAAGGTACAAAGGCAGCTCGTCTCTCTGCTTTGCAGTCGTGCCGTTTATCAGATTCAGGAATGCATCTAACTGTCCAGCAGGGGGAGCTGTGCATTTCTGTAATTGGCTTCATGTGCTATAAAATGACTTGTTCTTGTGTGTGTGTGTGTGTGTAGCTGAGCTGCATCGGGCCGGTCTGGAGCCTGGAGACACGGAGCAGGTCATCCACCATCTCCACAGAGAGCTGCTGGAGGCCCAGGACTTAGCCAACACGGGCAAGCAGAGATGTCTGGAGCTCCAGGGTAACAAACACTGTCATAATAATAATAATAATAATAAAAAAAAGCTCAGGGTCATGAAGTGCTGCTGCAGCTTTTAGACCTCATCAAGCATAAAACAAACAGAAAACCCCACTCAAAGTGGTTTGAATTCCCACCTAACCCAGTATTTTAGCTCTGATCTTCATTTTCCTATCTGACCCCCGTGCCTCAGGAATGATTTGACTGTGTGTGTGTGTGTGTGTGTGTGTGCGTCTGCAGCTCTGCTGGAGGACGAGAGGAGGAGTAACACTCAGCAGACCGAGGAGTCGACTAAACAGATCCAGTACCTGCAGAGTACGTACACGAGTGTTCTGCCTAATGAATCCTAACTGTCTCCAGTGAGGGAGAAGCAGGAGGTCCTGCTGGCTGTGTTGTTGTCAGAGCTGTGTTTACATGGCTCCTCCCCTTGTGTATAAAAGCTGTTTGAGTCAAGAAGAAGAACATACTGACTGATTTATTTGCTCTCGCCTCGTTTCTCATCTTCCTGTTTGTGTTGCAGCTCAGCTCGGGAAGCTGCAGGCCGACATGGAGGCACTGAGGGAGCAGAGGGAGAGCACCATCTGCACCACGAGAGAGGAGCTCTACTCCGCACAGGAGGAGGTGAAAGCTCAGCTCGTTACCTTCTGACTCCTCAAAAAGCTCACATTTCATTTTTATCCAAACCTCCTCCTGTCTGACTTCACGGCTCGTGCTCTCTCCTCCTGTCAGATTCTCGTCCTGCGGCACTCTATGGAGGCCACCACGGCAGAGAGGGAGCGAGAGATCGCCACCCTGCAGGCCGACCTGGGCGTCGTCCGGACTGAGCTGGAGCACTGGAGGACCGCGGCGGCCAAGTACGAGGAGGAGATCCGCCGGCTGCAGGAGGCCTTCACGCAGCAGCAACAGCAGCAGAGCTCAGCCAGCCAGCTGCAGGGTGAGCACGGGGAGGCGTTCTGTGTCTCTCCTTAGAAATGTCTTTGTTTGTGGTCTGTATATATGACAGTTATGACTCTCCCCCCCGCTTCTTTCTCTCTCTCAGAGGAGTGTGTCACGTTGCAACAGCGGTGCACAACTCTGCAGCAGGACTGTGACGGCCTGAGATCTGAACGGAAATCTCTCACTGAAAAACTGCAACGCCTGGAGACGGAGCTCAGCAGGTACACACATGCAAACACACAGTTTCTTTTTTTTAAACCGGCTGTTATGGTCAATTTTGGGAGGGAATGTAATCAGCATGAATTTGAAGGAAAGCTGCGATGAAGACGCCTGACAGGGTCGCTGAGTCCTCGAGTCGTGTCG
>NC_136694.1:29170656-29180656 GCF_947650265.1 Symphodus melops
AGCCAAAGAATCAGCTGTCGTGGTTCAGATTAAACACGAGCACACGATAGAGTTTATGTAGCCTAAGCTCATTCGTAATACCCGCCCCAAGATGAGCTGTTAAAATACATCAGTACACCTTAGAGGTCACATGACGTCAATCCTCTCCTCCATGTTCCTCTAACTCTGTCTGTCTACAAACCCCCCCCAAGATGAGAAAAGTCCATCCTCTCCGTCTTCTGCCTGCTCCACTTTGTAGAAAATGTGTGCTCAAAACAGGCCGTTTGGAGATGTTCCCTTCATGACATCACAAAGGGCAGTAGCCCCTCCCCCAGGTGGGTGACACTCCCACAGCTAGGTGTTTGTTCTGCCCTCTGAGTCTGCCTTCTCACCGTAAACAATAGGACATGGAGCCAGAAAGCAGCGAGTACACCCGAGCCCTTCCAGAGAGGGGGCGTGGTCAGACACAGCTCATTTACATATTTAAAGCTACAGACACATAAAACAGCCTGTTCTGAGCAGGGCTGAAATAGAGGGGGTTTTTATCCCAACGACTCCTTTGCAAAGAGACGCTGCTCCTCGATGAAGGATTTAAACATCTGTGAACAACATTAGAGTTAAAAATGCCGATGTGTTTCTCTCTCTCTTAGACATAAATCTGAAACCTAAAGGTATTCCTTTAAAAGGGCGAGCGAGGACTCACGTTCATACACCAAAGTCACTAACTCTCTTCGTCCTTCATCCATCTTTGTGTCTTCACAGCTTCCTCTCATTCTCAGGGTTTTGACTCCTCTTCTAATTTACATTTTACCATATTTTATAATTTCATAAGAAAAAGTTTAAACTTCTTTTCATCTTTCTCATTCGCAGCTTAATCGAACTTATTTTGTGTTGTTTTTTTTATCAGCTTTTTTCTCATCTCTGGTTTTTGATCGTTTTCCTTTCAGACACTGAACCTGTCTTCTTCTTCTTCTTCTGTTTTTTTAAAAATCATTCATCTCCGTGTCCATCATGTTTGTGTTGTTTGCTGCTTGTCTGTTGATTTGAGAATGCTGTGACCAGTGTTCCCACTTGTTTGCTGTGAAGGGAAACTGGTCTGTAACTTGTTTCTGCTTTTCTACTCAGGTAGCCTCCTTTACTTTGCTGCTTCTACTTACGTTCTTTATTTTGACCTTTATTTCTTCCTCTCCTTCTCCTGAAGTCCAAAAAGATTTTAGTTTTAAGTCATGTTTTTTTTTTTCTGCTGCCGTCAAATTAAGATTCTTCATTAGTCTGTCATGAGCTGATAAATATGCTGCGTTCAGGTGCTCCTCGGATATCCCAGTTTCCGTCTTACGTGTGATCATGTGATTTGAGTAAATGACGTGGACGCTCGGAGAAAGACGTGTGGATCGTCACGTTTAGACTGTAGTCTACGCACGAAGATGAAGATAACTTACCATCACCCCGTCGGCATGACAACGATGACACAAAGTCGGAAAGTAGGGCGGATTCAACTTTTCAGAAAGGTGCTGTCGATGTCACCGGCATGCTTTTCCAAATGTCTGAAATTCCTCGATTTTTTTTCTTTATTTTATTTTTTATTCCTTTTTTATTTTTTATTATTGTTATTATAATTATAATATAATAATAATAATTATTTTTTATTCCCTTTTTATTTTTTATTCCTTTTTTATTCCATATTATTATTATTTTATTCTTTATTCCTCGAAATTCCTACAGATCGGGACTTGTACCCTCATCATCCTCGCTCTGTGTCGGGTGAAAACGATTGAAAATATGAAACAAAACGTAGCTGAGACGTGTCGGTCGTAGTAGTCAACACACTGTTGTCATGGAGACGGGACGTGCAGCACAAGCAGCTGGCGCTTTACTGCCTGTAATGAAAGGCCAGGTGGAGCCTGACGGATTAAAATCTAATCTTTCTGACTTCAGGTGTTTTTTTATGATTTCTTTTCCCGCGGTCTTTCCCCTCGCTCTTCTTCCTCTTCTTCATTTTCTCTCCCTTTATTTCTCTCTCCTGATTTCAGTCTTCAGGACACTTTGAGTTAAAAATTCTGACGTAACTGTAGAATAACTTTTTTCTTTCTCTTTCCTTGTCATCGTATCGTCACCCCCCCCTCGCTCTCTCTCTCGCCCCCTCCTCTCTCTCTCTCTCCCGCCCCCCCCCCTCTCTCTCTCTCTCCCCCCCCTCTCTCTCTCTCTCTCTCGCCCCCCCCCCTCTCTCTCCCCCCCCCTCTCTCTCTCCCCCCCCCCCCCTCTCTCTCTCTCTCTCTCCCCCCCCCCCTCTCTCTCCCCCTCTCTCTCTCCCTCTCTCTCTCTCTCTCTCTCTCTCTCCACAGAGCGGCTGGAGTTCCTGGATGCCGGTCATCGCAGTGATGGTCGCCGTGACGGCAGCCGTCCTCTACCCCAAACTCTCCAAGAGCAGCTCCACTTAGGATGCACACACACACAAACACACACACACACACGCACGCACGCACACACACACACACACACAGAGTGCTGTGAGGAGAGCGTCACTGCTTTACTTGTATAAAGTCTAATTGTACATAATTGTAGAGGGAATATAAAGGTTGTGGTTTCTACAGAGGATCAGATACTTCTTGGTTTATTTTCTTTTTTTTCCCGTGTGTGTCGTTTTCTCGCGGCGGGACGTTTTGTTGTCGTTTTTATCCTCGGCTCTCTCTCAGCTGCGGTGGGGGCTTTATTTTTATTTTCGTTTTTTTTTTTTTTTTTTTTTTCGTCTCTCTTGCTGAATTCTGGGTGATGAAGCAGCAGGGCGGAGCTTCCACATCCCGCCCGAGGTGACGTTTAAACTCGTCCTGACTATAAAACGAACAGGATGTAAGTGAATGCAACACCTCCCAGCAGCCTCAGACCGGTCACAGACGTGATCCAGATTAATCCCTGAAAATATCAGGTCTGCACACTTTCTGAAGCTCAGTCACAGCTGGTTCAAACTGGTTATACTGGGCTTCAACCTGTCTGCTTCTTCTTTCTTTAGTCTGAATGATGTTCAGCTTTACTCGTAATGTTCTTCAAACCCGTCCGTCTGAGTCCCAATTCAGTCGTTTGTTTATAAAGCACAGGAAAGACTCCAGCGTTGTCACAATACCAGAATGTCAAACTGGGAATTTCGTTAAATCCATATTTAAGCATCAATTCTCCATGATGACGTCTCCTTCACTGTCGATGTAAATGTGGGATGTTTGAGCACTTAGTAAGCACAAAGCTGTGCCTCCGATGATCTGGATCAGCGCTGGGTTTAAACCCGGGTCTGTTGGGAGGTGTTCGCGCCGAGGCGGTTTTTCAGGAAGTCCTGCTCTTGTTCTGTTCTGGTTTAAGTCGGCCGAGTCTGACATGGCATTTTCTCTGTTGCATTGTTTTTGTTTGTTCGTTGTTGGGGGGGTTTTTTTCAGGGGAGTTTTTGAAGGTCGGGGTCGAAACTTGAAGCCAAATTATTATAAAAAAAAAATTTAAAAAAAGAAGAAAAATCAAATTTATTTTATTTTCTGTTTTGTAAATTTTGGGGCACAGAAAAAGGGGGTCAAAGTGCCTCTGATGTAACTAACACCACAGTTTGTGTATGTGTCTGGGCAGACACGCACAACCGTACACAATTTCTCTGTTAAACACACACACACACACACACGCACACACTGTTAGAGGCCTGTCTGGAGTTTGAGAGAACATCTAGTTAGCTTCTCCCGGAGACATCGAGGCAGAAAGTGGACGTGGAGTTGAGTTATTTTGTTTTTGTTTTTTAAAAAAAAGTTTGGCGCTACAGTTTTTCTTGTCAACCAACAATATCTCTATATCTATTTAAAAAAATAAAAAAACGCAAAAGAAGCACTCATCAAAAAGGACGGACAGGAACGATCTCGGCCTCGACAAGTTGATGCAAAAGTGCAAACGATTTAAATCGATGAGACAAAAAAAAATAGCGCCATGCTCTCATTCAACCAGCAGAGGGAGCTATCTGCTTTTCAGTAATAAGAAAGAACATTTAGTGTCTCGAGAATTAAAGTTAGCAATCACATGTATTCACAAATGGACTTTAAAGTCGTTTCTTTAGAAGAAAAAAATTGCAGAAGATGAAGAAATCGTGAGTTACATTTTAGTTAGCTTTAGCGTTCACCTTTTCAGACGTGCAGTAGGGTGGGGGGGGTGAAGGTGTCGACAGAGTGGAGGCTAACCATGTAATCAGATCCTGCTAAATTAGCAAGGAGCATTAGTTATTCAACTTAGCGGTAAATTGATTGTGATGCTAAAAAAAACCGGCTAGCACGAAAGAAAGCACTTATCTGAAGTTTCTTTTAGTTCGACTGAACTCTGATGAACCGGTCCATCACAGACTTCGTCTATTTGACTTCAAACGTAGCGAGAGGGCGGCTTATGTTCCACCAAAACATTTGCGTACTTTCATGTTGTTTGCTGACAAAGCAGCCGCCCCCTGCTGGCTGATACATCCAAGCTAACGCTCGTTAGCTTCTCGTTAGCCGGCCTTTAGAAATATCTTAAAGGGCTTTCACGTCTGAGAGAGTCTATGCTATGCTAATGTTAGCAGGCTGTGCTAGCAGGTCAAGATTAACAAGCACGCTAGATCTGTGACGTAAAATCGTTCAGAAGCGCCCTTTTAAAATCTTGCGTCGTTAACGCTGACGTCGGCGTGTTTACCTGTCAGTCAGTGTTGCGATAAGAAATCTCGCAGCGTTAATAATGTTGTTGTAAATGAAAACACGCCAACACAACCAGGACAGAATCTCAGGAACGCAACTTCTTAGAGGCCAAAAACGCCACGAGTTTTATTCACGATGTGTAAATAACTCCAGCTGATTTAAAATGGCGTCCTCTTTTCTCTAATGGCGTGACCTTTGGCGCCCTCCTCAGAACAAACCTGGCATTACAGTTGTCCCGGGTAAAACGATCCTGTTGAGATCTTTTTAGTCTCACAAAGCTCCTCCTCTACGTCAGGCCTCTGCAGAAATGTGCATACGTCATGTAAAGGTCCGTGTGCGTGTGCGCGCGCGCGCGCGCGTGTGTGTGTGTGAGCGGGGGAAGTGTGTCGGTTCACACTCTGGACTCTCGAGCAGCAGTGTTTGTCATCGTTCGTGTACTCTGTCTTGTCTCCGTGTTTTAAAAGAAAAAAAAAACATTAAAATAAATACGAACAAATTATTCCTGATGTTTAAAGAGAAATAAAAACACTACAGTACAGAGAGAATTGTAAAATAAAAATGTTATCGAATGACGTGCTACTAGACTTATTTTGTTAAAACTGTTTAGAGATACGAGAGTGAGCTACGTAGAGGACACAGTATGACGAAGATGATGTATATGCAGAGAAATGTTTGGATTAAAGTTGTAGCAAGCTGACCCACCAGACCTGCCTCCTGCGCCTTCATTCATTCATTCATCTATTAACCCTTTCACTGCTCACTCAACCTGTTTTAAACGAAATGCACTGGTTTAAATGGAGCCACTCCAGTGGGCTTGTCGGCACATCCAGCAGCTGTAAAAGGACCCGACAGGACCAGGCAGGTGTGACCTCGCCATCGCCGAAAAGCTGACCTCGAACACGCCTCTCATCATGGCGCCGTTTCAGCGTGTCGAAAGGGCGGGAAAAAGGCAGACGGAGCCGGACGCAGCAGAGTTAAACCAGACCGACGATGGCCTCGGTGTTTCTGGGCCTTAAGAGTATCAATGATGTCGTCAAAATCAATCATTTTTATCAATGTTATTGAGGAAACTTCCATTATATTGATTTTTATTTTTGCAGAAAATCACAATTGATCAGCCGTCCTGTGTTTGTGCTCTTTTTCGGCTATATTTCAGTGATTATACAATAAATGTAACTCCACCTCACTTATTTCTCTCCCATTAAAGAAGACGTGTGAAATAAATTCATCCAGTCCGTTTGTGGTTCTGCAGAAGTCTGACAGCACAGACAAAAATGCTCCGTTTCAAACGTGCGCTCTTTGTGATGTCACAGTGGGACCCTCCCCTCCCTTGGTACGTTTGTGCAGGTCCGCCATTTTTATTCTCACTGGCGAGGGAGTGATGTATTTGGGGAAAACTCAGGCGGGGGGTCATTGCATTTAAAGACTTACAAAAAATGAAAATGTGCCTTTGCATGTCCTCAGAAGTCAGAAGCATCAGATTTAAAAAAAAAGTTTGACTACCTGATTCTATAATTCATGCATGAAAGGGTTAATAAACGGTTTCTGGTTCTCCTTTGAAGGTTTAATGAATCCAGACTCAATAAACTTTTATTTCACATCCTTATGACTCGTTTTCAGGTTTTTCTTTAAAAGACGATCAGCGTAAGAAGCCACCATCACTTTTTCTGTTTTTGTTGTGAAGGAACATTTACTTAAATAGAGTTTAGACCAAGACCAGGTTCAAGAACTTTAACATTAGTTTGGGGGGGGGGGGGGACAGGTTTTAAAGTGTTAAAGAGTCAGACATCTGAAATGTTTGTAAGATGACACTTAAGACCTGTAATCAACTATTTTCCATCTCTGATTTAACAACAGTAAGTTATGAAGGAGCAATGAGTGCACCATTGAACAGGTCTGGACCTGTGTGTGTGTGTGTGTGTGTGTGTGTGTGTGTGTGTTAGCTCAAGACAAACATCAATCATGCAGCACAAGCATGATTTCACCTTCATAAAACGTGCAGATTTAACATCGTTGTCACGCAGAGCTCTGATCTTAAACCAGATTAAAGCGATTTATAACATTTTTATTTGTACTGATGTGATTCAGTTTGAGTTCAAGGGTTCGATCCCCAGCTGCTTGTTTAGTTTATTCTGAAGGTTTCTTTCCACAGCAGCTTCATCCATCAGTGAGTGAATGTGTCGGTGGGACCTGCGGTGTAAAAGCACTGAGCAGAAATATAAACTCAGGTGTCTTTAACATTAATCAGTCAAATATTCCTGACAAACCGCTCCTGGTAAAAGTTGCTGGGAATTCAGGAGGATTCAATCCAGAAGGAGGCAGTACTGCAACGTGAAGAAACAACTGACACTGAAAATTCCGAGTTTTTCAGAGCGGTCCGTGAAGGCATCAGCAGGAGCCAGCCTTTTTCCCAGTGAGGTTCAGGGAAAAAAACTTCAAACCAAGTTCAGGCGGCTCCGAGGAAACACCGCGAGGACACCTCTCTGCCACATTGTGCCAAACAGTTTGAACAGGAACCGTCCAGAACCTCCCCCCACCCCCCCTTAAAGATGCCTGCCACAGAGAAGGACCTGGCCGAGGACGCTCCGTGGAAGAAGATCCAGCAGAACACCTTTACCCGATGGACCAACGAGCACCTGAAGTGCGTCAACAAGCGGGTCGCGGACCTCCAGCTGGACCTCGGCGACGGCCTGAGGCTCATCGCGCTGCTGGAGGTCCTCAGCCAGAAGAAGATGTACAAGAAGTACCACACGAGGCCGAACTTCGGGCAGATGAAGCTGGAGAACGTGTCGGTGGCTCTGGAGTTCCTGGAAAAGGAGAACATAAAGCTGGTCTCCATAGGTGCGTAAAAGTCGCTCCATTCATTATGTGGAAGTCTGTGCTCAGGCTTCAAACACACCTGAACTCCCTCTAATGCTCTGCGTGCTGTCTCCACGTGAACACCTGATTATCTCTATAGTTTCATAATGTGTCCATGTGAACTTTCACTTCCAGTATTCCCAGTTTGTAGCCAAAAAGATGCAGCTTTTTCTCGCGCCACGTGCGGACCCCATTACAAATACTTCAGTTTAAAGCCTTTCAGCTATTCCTCACAAATACCTGCATCAATTAATTAAATCTCTGACATCTCTTTAATCATCCAGATCTCCTTTTTAATTCGGCATGCATTAGATGGAAAAATAATAACTTTATTATATCGTTTTTGGGAGGTTCATGCCTTTCAGTTTACCACCCACCTGGATGAATTAAGAGCGTGGTGAGAAAGGAAACCTTTGTAAAGTTCATGAGTCATCCGAGATCAATACTTTTCTTAAAGGAGACCTTGTTTTGGTAGATATATATGGGGATAAATGTCCACAAAGTGTCCTCAGATAAAACATGTCGTCCTGTGTTCACTTAAAATCCAGTTTGTGTGTTCAGTCCAGAAAATAGTGCAACACATTGTTCAGCTTCTCCAGCTTTAAAATGTCACTACATTATTAATTGATTAATTGATATTAACGAGGAATTATCCGTCTGCAGGGAAGAAATAAGACAGAAGACTCTCGAGTCACCACTGAGAGGATTTAAATCATGTCAGAAGGACACACAGGCGTTGTGTCCAAACTGAGGTTTCAGCGTTTGCAGGAGTCCAAAGTTCAATCCATGTCTGTGTGGAGATTCCAGTGTTTTTAAAAAAAAAACATGAATGCAAATTGATTAAATGTTCCTGCGAAGAGGAAGACTTGAAATGAGCTGAAATCCGTGTTTAAATAAGATGAATGCTCCTGTTAGCGCGTGACTCCGTGCCGAACCTCATCTGGGAATCCTGCATTTTAACATCACATCTCTTTATCGCAATAATGGAAGAAAAGCGAAATATCAAGTTGTTGCTACAGAGCTGACACGAGCTGAACACACAAAACATGAACATGAAAAGACTGAACACTGGCTGCAGACTTTTCTGTTTCTTCGTAAAAAAAAAAAACCAAACAAAACAAAGTGGACAGATTTTGATTGCTGATGAAATTTGCCATGTTGTCAACAGAAACGATTCAAGTGACATATTTGTAAGTGGAGTTTGGCATGTTTTGGGTGTGACAGAGTTTTCACGCAGAGAGAAAACACACCTGTGTTAATGAGCGAGGCTGCATGTGGAGAGGTTGACGCTTGTTGTGTGGAAATATTTCACACCGTCCTCAAAACTCATAAAACTCCTTTTTTTTTTTTTTTTTTCATCATCAGCTGTTTGAGAAGGAAGCCGATGTTTTTACAGCTTCATGTTTGTCTTTTAACGAGCTGCTTGTTGTTGAGACACGGGTCCTCCGTGTCCTCCGTGTCCTCTGTGTCCTCAGAGATTGATTTGAACCTTCAGAGATAAGTCTGAAACGAAGAGGACGCTCACTATCTGTCCTTCCTCGTCTCGAACCGTTCACTTCAGCTCGCGTTCATTTCTGATTGTTTTGTCTTCAGTTGTGATTCAGACAGGAAGTGAGCATGCTCCTGTTGTTGTTTGAAAGGTTTATTTCTCGTGCTTGTAGAGTCGGAAATCAAAGAGAGAGACGTGCAGGAAAGGAGCCGCTTGTTGGATTCGAACCCGGGCCGCCCGCTTGGAGGAGGACTCGGCCTCTGTACGTCCTCGCTGCGTGCTCTGCTGCGACACTGATGGACTGTTACAGGTCAGCGTCCGACCTCTTCAGATTTAAAAACAAAGTCGATCAAGAGGTGCATTTAGGGACGCGCCCCATGAGCAAGGCAGTAGTCCTACGAGGAGGTTTGAATCCGACCAGTCGCTTCTCTCTGTCTCTCTTGAATGTCTCGTCTCCACGAGGTACAAAATAATCCTTCAAAAGGAGAATTAATTTTGAAAATTAAAAAAAAATCTTAGCCCTCATTTTTAAGAAATATTTATTACCCATAATTCCCTGCGTTTGTTTTGGTATTTCTTCTATTTCCTTGTGAGAGGACTGAAGGTCACTTTGCGTCTTGTTGAACCCGAGTTGCTCTCGGGGGGAAACTGACCGCCTCAGTCTGAGTGACATCATCAGTGATGTGGGCGGGGCCAGGTGTGATGAGGTCATCAGAGGTCAGGATTCTTGTTTTCACAGGATGACTCATCGATCTTAAAGTCTCTGATGGCGCTCCGATCCTGGAGCGTGACGCCGCCCTGCGAGGCGAGTCGCACAGGTCTGAGCGCGTGCAGTGAGGACTCCTCTCTGCTGTAAAAACCTCAAGTGGACACTCGAAGAACTGCAGGACTAAATAATCAGATAGTTGATGAAATGCGTTGTGCAACCAGCTCGCCCGTTTCAACATGTTTGGGTTTTTCGTCGATTCGGGGAAAGGCCTCACTCTCAAGT
>NC_136694.1:29183156-29213156 GCF_947650265.1 Symphodus melops
AACCTTTGTAAACACTTCTTTTTGTGAGCTAACTGGCGAGCGTCCTCGTACCGTGGGCGGGACAGGAAGAGCGGTCAGACTCGGCTTATCTTCAGTCTGTTTATTCCAACGTCTTCAAACGGAGCGAGCTGACCTTTATCTGCTGCGGGGGGGCAAACGCTGACCTTCGACAACAACAACACGTGTGAAAGTTTTCCGTGTTTTCCAGCGTGCTCGAGCTGAAGCTCACATGCTCAAACGTCTCCCAGAAGTCATAGCTGGCTCCAGTGTTTGTGTTGGACATGTTCTCACTCACTGACCCACAAACCCCACCGCGCCGCAGCTCGCTCTGCAACCCGCTTTTCCTCCGAGCTCGCACGTCGGAGCTGTTGTCATATTTATGGCTCCGAGGCTGAAATCAAAACAGGAAGTGGTTTTTAGTGTTTTTTTCTTGACTGTCGTCTCAGCCAGAAACAAAATGCCGACTAGATCGTGGTTTCACGATGCTTTTGAAACATGGAGAGAGGTTAGAACGCAGAAAGCTTTCCAGACCCATGCAGAGCTGGCTAAACACTGAAGCTACAGTGGCCACCACATGCAGAGCTGGCTAAACACTGAAGCTACAGTGTCCACCACATGCAGAGCTGGCTAAACACTGAAGCTACAGTGTCCACTACATGCAGAGCTGGCTAAACACTGAAGCTACAGTGTCCACTACATGCAGAGCTGGCTAAACACTGAAGATACAGTGTCTCTACATGCAGAGCTGGCTAAACACTGAAGCTACAGTGTCTCTACATGCAGAGCTGGCTAAACACTGAAGCTACAGTGTCTCTACATGCAGAGCTGGCTAAACACTGAAGCTACAGTGTCTCTACATGCAGAGCTGGCTAAACTCTGAAGCTACAGTGTCCACCACATGCAGAGCTGGCTAAACGCTGAAGCTACAGTGTCCACCACATGCAGAGCTGGCTAAACACTGAAGCTACAGTGTCCACCACATGCAGAGCTGGCTAAACACTGAAGCTACAGTGTCCACCACATGCAGAGCTGGCTAAACACTGAAGCTACAGGGTCTCTACATGCAGAGCTGGCTAAACACTGAGCAGAACATGTTACTCGCATGTTAATTGATGAAGTAACGATCTGTGACACGCTGAAAAAAGAAATGAGGTGACTCTGCCAGAAGCCTCATCCAGGTGTGACTAAACCATAAAGAAAACACACAGAGGTGACACACATACTTTATCCACACACACACACACACACACACACACACACACACACACACACACACACACACACACACACACACACACACACGATCGTAACGTGCACGACTGGACTTTACTTGAAGCTGTTAAAAGTTCAGGAACAGAAATAAAAGCTTGATGAGCTCCTGTCCTCCAACTCAAGGCTGCAGGGACGAGAGACACAACACACAGAGCCTCTGTGTCCCTGCAGAAAAGGAAACATGAGATTAGCTTGGATATAGACTTACACACACACACACACACACACACACACACACACACACACACCTCTCGACTCTGCAGAGAAAGCTTCTTTGTTGGTTTCAGGTCTTAATCTTGCAGCTTTTGTTCCTTCGTTTGGAAACTAAAAGGAGAAAATCTCATTGAAATCCACTTCCAGAAACATTTGAAGGATTTCTTACAGGAAGTCAGATTTTAATTTTTAATTTTATTTTATATTTTGTGATGAACACACAATAAAAAAAGTCTGGATTTTGTCCCAATTCGTTTTTAAACCTGTGCGCAGGTAAACGGTGGAACTTGATTAGCGGATTGTTGCTAACTTAGCTAGCTCCTCCTCGCACGTCGTCATCATATCTGAACTAAATGTAGTCAGTTACACATCGCACGTTGTGTGTTCACTGAGCCTGTTTACATCCTGGGCTGTAGAGCAGGCCGAGCTACAGCGCCCACTACAGGCGGGTGATTGCATTGCACAGCATTTGATTGGCATCGAGGGTTCACACGTTCAAATATTAACAAGGATGATCCTTTTTAACCGTTTAGTCGACTTTGATCTCTGATATAAATGTTTTCTAAAACCTCGTGCTCGACAGGGACCGCCCACTTTTCCTGTGACCCAATGACGTATCTTTAAATCTTGAAACCAAGACGACCAGCTCACTGACTAATGAAACTGTCCGGTCAGTGGGAAACATTGTAACAGCGAGCTCCACCAATCAGAGATGTCGCTGGGACACTCGGTGATCGTGGGTAATGTAGTTCTTTTCCAGACATGTTTCACACGCGGGTAGCTCCGTGGTCAGTCGACCTGTGACGCTTGTGACTTTAAGGCCAATAACTTCCACAACGAGACTTTTGAGTCCTGTCGTCATGGCGACGAATACGCCGGACGTTTGAACAGCTGATGTTTATTTATGGAACAACACGTGGAAAACAAACGCTTCACTTCGTTCCTTTTTTTTTTTTTTTTTACATCCTCCTGCTTTTCTCGCACTCAGGATCGAGTCACTTCCCATTCGCACGACTAAACGCACGACTCGCCCGCATGGCCCACCTTCCCGTCCTCCGTCTACCTGCACACCTTCACGTTGTCATGTCGCTGCAGTCACTGTGTGCTCTCTGCTTCCTGTCTTTGATGTGCAGGCTGTAATCACACACACACACACACACACACACACACACACACACACACACACACACACACACACACACACACACACACACACACACACACACACACACACACACACACACACACACACCTCTGGTGTCTGAGTGAAGTTAAAGCAGACGCTGAGTCACAGACACACTGAGCGTAATGATGATGATCAGGATATTGAAGATGACAGAGAACATGCTAATGTAGTCTTCTCTTTCATCCACACACACACACACGCACACACACACACACCACTCTGGAGTGTGTGTGTGTGGTCACACTGGTGTTAATCATGGTGGTGAACCTCCTGCAGACTGGCTCCACTGAAAACATCTCAAACTTTCATGACTCACTCTTGTTCCTCGTCTGTCTTTTCTTTATTTCACTTCTTTGTTTTACCCAAAACAAAAACGTCTGACTCCCTTTAAATCCTCTTTCCTGAATTATCCTTTGTTCTGTTTCATACTTTTCTTTCATAATTCCCAAAACCCCCGAGAGGAACGCGGGGATTTAGGATCAGCTCGCACATTTACTGACGATTTAAAAGTTTTTGTTCTTCAGAAAGTCGAAGTTTGTTGTTGCACAGAAAGAATTACAGATTCTCTTCAACTCTTTCAAACGTTGCTCGACGTCTGTTGTTGCTTTCTGCAGATTTCCGTGTCCAGAGGTGTGGCATGTCAGCCCCCGAATCCCGATTTATGATTGGCCATTTCTCTAATTAGGGGCGGGGCATAAATCAGCTGTTCTGGCTGTTCCTAACAGGCTAGTCGACGTATTTTAAGTTGTGAATAAATACAAAAAACCTCAAACGTTCTGTCAGTAAATGTATTAATGTAAGTTAAACGGCGTACGAGTGTTTAAAATTGTGCCCCTGCACAAGTCAGGTGGGAGACCCCAGTCCTTTAAAAGTCTGGACACGCCCCTTTTTCCTACCTGGTTGCTTCACAGTAAATGTATTTTATCGACGCTTTTTAGAAATGCAAGCGGAGTCTGATGGAGCGATTTCATTGGCTGATATTGGTCAATAATTTAGATTTCAGTTCCCTTCAACACATGAATGTGTTTGTGTTCAAACTCTGCTCACACGTCTCGACTATGACGCCGAGCAGACGCGTCTCCTCGCCGTGTTGTTTCTGCGCCGTCAGGAAATGAAGTCAACCAAACTTCAGAATAATTTTACGCGTCACTTGAAACGAACTTAAGTTGCCAAAACTTTGTTTGTTTTTTTTTCATTCTTTCCAAAATCTGTCTCCTGCCTCTAGAAGCTTCTTTACGCTCGACTTTAACGCCTCTTTATTTTAAATCAGCCATTTTGATCTTTTGTCGTTTCTCGGACCTCGTCTTTTTTTTTTTTTTTTTAAGTTCTGGTTGTTATCTCCCGTCTCGTGTTCGTCTGCCTCTCCATCCCCACATGGCCCGTCTGGTTCTGATGACATCATAGCCTGGGAACCAGCAGGGTGAGGTCATCGGAGGCCGAGCGCTGCTTTGTGTTTGTCAGTGTGTGTCCTGTTTATGCATGCACACGTAATGCCAGATGTGTGATCTGTGTGTGTGTGTGTGTGTGTGTGTGTGTTAATGACAGGGAAGCACTGCTCTGGTTACTCAGCTCTTTTGTGGTCCACATGTTTCTTTAACTCAAATGTGTTTCTATTGGACGCTTGTTCGAACACGTTGACTCGGATCAGTCGGGTGTCGCTGGTCACAGATCAGGCCAGAGCTGGGTCTGTGGGTCAGATCCTCTCCTTGACCCTCTTTGGGTCCAGAGTCCTGGATCACCTGCACACCTGGATTGACCTTTTAGCGTTTAATTTTCTTCTTTGATTCTTTCTGCACGAGGCTGAAGGACACGAGAGCAGCTTTTTCTTCTTCTTCTTTGATCTTCCTCTCACTCTTCATCTCTGCAGCTGGTTGAATCCAGATTAAAGAGAGAGAGAGAGAGAGAGAGAGTCAGAATGACATACAATCTCTCTCTCTCTCTCTCGTTCGCCCCTCATTAACCAAATCAAAGCCTCCTGCTCGCTCTCTGTAATCGGGCTCTTCTTTTTCGGTGGGCTCTCGCCGCCTCTGCGTGACTCATGTGACTCTTATTAGGCTGCACCGTTATTACAGCCGTGCATCATGCGGTGATGTCATCAGTGGTTGCCACAGTTTGGGAGTGGTGACATGATGCTATGGGGGGAAGAGACTGTGCACTTCTCTGGAACCGGGGGCGGGTCACATGGTCGACCTTTTGGAGAAGATTTGAAGGGATCAGTGAATTTAAAAAGTTGAGGAGACGTAAAGGGGAAGTCCAGCCGAATGATTAGAAACATACTGAGCCCCCCCGCCCCCCCCCGCCCTCATGTAAGAATACTCAGATACTCTGAATCATTCAAAGAGCCTGATGTCAAATATTTCAACATGCACAAAGTCCTGAGAAAAATGATTCATGTGTTGAGATGCAACAAACGTCAGATAAAGACGTCCGACTGCTCGATGAGGTCACACGGCGCTCGCTCCTTCAGAGTTTCACCTGCTGTTTGCGTTTGATTCCACTTTATTCTTTTTTTATTTAAAAACCAGAAAGAATACCAATTTCTAATAATCAATACTTTGAAATCAGGTGTGTCGTGGACCAATAACATTTTATGTTATTTCACTGATCAATGAAATGGAAACGTCGCAAAGCCAAATACAGTGGCGAGGTGTTGAACCCAGGATGTTAGCATGTTAGCATGTTAGCATCTTTCAGGACAGAAGTTTTATTTATGGTCATTGAAAAAAAATAACATTTAGTCTCTGGGGCTTCCATTTGTGTTACCGTGGCAACGAACAGGCCTAAAGTCTAATGATGGGTCATCGTGTGTGTGTGTGTGTGTGTGTGTGTTACTTTCCTCGGTGTGTTGAGTGAAGTTTTCGTCAGTAGCTCAGGGTGTGGTTGTGTGTGTGTGTGTGTGTGTGTGTGTGTGTGTGTTTATGGTTGGGTTTAAATTAAGTGTGTGTTGAGCGATGGTTAAAGGTCATGGGAGGGAGACTTGTGTGTGTTTGTGTCGCTTTTGTTCCGCTGCCACCCTGCAGCGGGTGCTCCGGGGGGAGGCGGGTGATAAATGGTGTGTGTGTGTGTGTGGTGAAATGGGGGGTTTGTGGGTGGGGTTATGATCTCACTATTGAGGAATGTGTGTGTGTGTGTGTGTGTGTGTGTAGCATGGGTCAGGCCCTTTGTACACACACGGTACCTTCACATCCTGTTTACCACTGCAGGTACCTCCTCTCCTCCTTTCCTTCCTTCACTTCACTTTCCCCCGCTCACTTTTACTCTTCCAGCTTTTTTTTTTTAATTTTTTTTTTTAAGGTTAATTAGTTCTGACACGTCTTCCTGTCGTGCTCGCTGCTCGCTGACTTTGCTCGTTTGGCGCTGACCCTCACCAGCGCTGCTGAGAGTTCCAGCTCCCTCGTGAGGACGACATAAATCCTGAGGCCTCTCTCTTCATCTTGAGAGGGAAGAAGTCTGGGTCGCACATGGCCCAGCGGTTCGGTCCGCCCCCCCCCCGGTGTACATCTGTAGCTCAACGACGGCGTCATCGATACGTTATCAGTTCAGAGAAAACTTAACAGGTCGTCGACCTTCCTGTAACCGAGCGCGTCCGCTTCTACTCGACAGAACAGCTGAAGAGAGGCGGGACCTTTTAGGTTCAGAGGATGATGGTCGGATTTGAACCCACGGCTGCTACTTGGGTCTAAAACCTCCGTCGCCTGCAGAGTCCTTGAAGTTTTATCAGGAAGTGAAATGTGTGTTTTTGTTGGAGAGGCAGGAAGTGAACACCAGGGCGTCTCCAGCGTCATGGTGACTTTGGCTTCACCTCTGTCCAGCAGGAGGAGGAGGAGGTCGTGTCGTCCATCTTTCTATATAATTTCTCAAGCTGCAGTTACATCATAACCAGGATCTCTTTCTAAAGGAGTTTTAAGTTCTGAATCTCGGTTCCGTTTAAGAAGCAGATTAGTAACCGATGGCGAGCTGATGGTAAATATTTGTCGGGATCGCGGTCGGCTGACATCAGCGCGACGATCGGCCTCGGGCGTCGAGCGTTCTGTTCTGAGGCGCAGTAAATTACAGGTTAGGAAGCTGAACATGTGTTTGTGAGGTGGTGATGTCGTCATGGTGGAGAGGAGGAACAGCTGTTGTGAAACAGGAGAGAGCGAGCGAGAGAGAGAGAGAGAGAGTGAGTGTTGAGATACCTGGAGACAAGGTGTGACTGGTGCTACATCCAGACAGATCTTTATATCGACCACACAGAGGGAGGCGGGGGGGGGGGGGGGGTCAACGCTCCTGAAGTCCAGCCTTTACAGCTTCCATCCATTATCTTTACTGCTTGTTCCGTTTGGGGGTCACGGGGGGGGGGGGGGGGTGACAGCCAATCACAGAGCAGATATATAGAAACACACACACACTCAGCAGGTAACTTAACCAGCATGTGTTTGGACTGTGGGAGGAAGCCATGCACGGGGGTGAACATGCAGACTCCACACAGAGAGAGGCTCCTGACAGACGGGGATTCAAACCAGCAACCTCCTCGCTTGTCTTTGTCAGTCTTCAAACCATCGAGCACCTCCGTGTTAAAACTCGTTGAGGTCTGTTAGCTGCACGCGGCCTCCGTGGATGATTTTGATCACAGTGTGACGTCACTTCTTGCAGGAAAAAAATAAATATTTCAAACTTATCAAAATATACTCGAAGCTGATCTGATTTTAGATGCATGCTGCGTGTTCGGACACGGACCTTCCTTCAATGACGCTGCCTTGTTCTGGTTCTGTTGCCCGCATGTTCTTCTTCTTCTGTTTGAGTAAACACAGAGCAGGCGAGGCAGGGTGCGTGTTCATACTCTGAATAAAGATGTGATCACGTTAAAGTGATGAGCAGAAACTTAATTTTGATCGGGGAGGGATTTTTTTTTCTTTTTTGTGATCGGGTCCTTGAAGTGGGGAGGGGGGGGGGGTTCTCTGTTTAATTCAAAGTCCCCGGATAAGCCGGCGTCCGATGAACGGGGCCTGCGCCTCTTGGGCTGCTCGCTGGCTGTTGCTCCTGATACCTGTGCTGATTTGTACGTGTGTTGCTATGGAGACGCCTCAACACAAAGAGCAACAAGGGCACTGATGAAGAGGTGGGGGCTGGGAGGGTTTACGTCTGTATTAAGAGAGACAAAGAAGGAGGGAGCGAAAGTGTGTGTGTGTAAAGGTGAGTCAGGTCTGTGCTAAGTGCCTCTCTTATCAGCGCGGCACACCCTGCGTCCGGTGCAGGAAGTTACGTAATGTGCAAACAGCAGAGCTCACTGATCCAAACAGTCAGATGGAAACAGAACCGTGTAAATATAGTCAAAGAAGCGTCTGCACCATCAAAGGATGAAATGTGTTTTTTAACATTTCTGTGTATTTTCAAACAGGAGGTGTCACTCTGAGCTCCAGCATGAAAACCAAAACAAACTGCTGTTAGGCCACGCCCCCTCCATACCGAGGCCCCTCCCCTCGCATTCACACGGAGAAGTTACGCAAAAGTAGCGGATTAACTTTTTATGAGAGAGAGAGACACACACACACACACACACACACACACACACACACACACACACACACACACACACACACACACACACACACACACACACACACACACACACAGAGAGAGACCTGGATTCCACAAATACTCTCATGTTGTTGTTTTGTTCTTCTTCTGTTGTTGTTTTAAATCGTCACATTAAACTTCTCCTAACGCTCGCCCTCCCTCTCTCTCTCTCGCGTCTTTTGTTTCTTTCTTACTCTCGTCTCTTATCTGAACAATAGGCTACCATGGCGATAGCCTCGTTACTCACAAAACTGTGTCGGCAGGGACAGCATCACACACTCTCTCACACACACACACACACACACACACACACACACAGAGTTCTCAGTGTGAAGTTCTGAACAGTTGAGTTCAAGTTCAGAGACGAGAAGTCAAACTAAGGAGCGTCTGAAAGGTGGATTTATAAAGTGAAGCGTTCGGCCCCTTTGAAGGGTCCTTTAAATGATTCTTCAGTTCTGAAGGAAACAAGAAGGCAGCTCATGTTTACGACACAGATTCATGATTATGCTGCATGGGGTGTTCTCCACATGAAGTATCGATCTGGAGGAGCTCAGTTTAGATCTCCTTGGTGACATCTACAGTGAGAAGTTGGTACTGCAGGTGTTTTTGTTTGTTTTCAGTTCGTCTCCTTCTGAACATGTAAACTGGACTCAAAGCTTCGTCTGTGAACGCCTTCAGTACGATCCAAGCGGTCACCTCGAGGGGTTAAAAATGCAGCTCAGGCTGAAGTGTCATAAACTGTAGCCTGCCTCTAGTGGACACTCAGTGAACTGCAAGCGCCTTTAAGTCTCATACAGACACAATGTTAACATGAAACTCTGCGAGTTCACAAACGCTGATTCTGTTATTATTAATGAAACTCCGGTTTGTAGATCTGACCACGTACGACAGACTAACGTAAAGATTAACGAGATCAAACGGGACGTTACTCTGATTTTAAAGGGCAGATTATCAGAGTAACCAACAATTTAAGATACTAACAGATACTTTTCAAAGGTTCAACCTGAATCCTGATTTTGAAAATGAAGTAGACAACCGTGTAGTTTCTCAGAGCTTAGTGGGTGTGGACAGAAGCCGCCTGACTACAGCTGCTTACTGACAGGATGTTTGTGGAGAGGCGTCTGGCGGTGACACACACACACACACACACCCACACACACACACACAAACACAAACACACACACAGGTGTGGCAGATAAGTCTTAGTGGGCAGAAGACAGAAGGACAGAAAAATGGGCGAACAGGAAGAAGGAGAGAAAAGAGAAAAACAGAAATCAGGAGGAGAAGGTTCAGCAAGAGAAACACAAACAAGTTTAGAGTCTGTTCAAAGAGAGAGAGATTAGGAATGTACAAAGCAGGATGTCACAACCTCCTCCCCTGTGTGTGTGTGTGTGTGTGTGTGTGTGTGTGTGTGTGTGGATGAAGCTCCTCAATATCAGTGTTGCGTCACCCGTGGGCGAGGCAACACTGTCTTCCACAGTTCTACCTCAACCTGAGCTGCTGAAACATGTTTAGATCACAGCTGCTGTGTTGACAAAGCGCCAGATTCACATGTTCACACAGATGCAGGGTGTCGTCGTGTCGCTCTCTGCAGCGAGGTGTCGACATGTCGCTCTCTGCAGCGAGGTGTCGTCGTGTCGCTCTCTGCAGCGAGGTGTCGTCGTGTCGCTCTCTGCAGCGAGGTGTCGACATGTCGCTCTCTGCAGCGAGGTGTCGTCGTGTCGCTCTCTGCAGCGAGGTGTCGTCGTGTCGCTCTCTGCAGCGAGGTGTCGCTCTCTGCAGCGAGGTGTCGTCATGTCGCTCTCTGCAGCGAGGTGTCGTCATGTCGCTCTCTGCAGCGAGGTGTCGTCATGCCGCTCTCTGCAGCGAGGTGTCGACATGTCGCTCTCTGCAGCGAGGTGTCGTCATGTCGCTCTCTGCAGCGAGGTGTCGTCATGTCGCTCTCTGCAGCGAGGTGTCGTCATGTCGCTCTCTGCAGCGAGGTGTCGTCATGTCGCTCTCTGCAGCGAGGTGTCGACATGTCGCTCTCTGCAGCGAGGTGTCGACATGTCGCTCTCTGCAGCGAGGTGTCGTCATGCCGCTCTCTGCAGCGAGGTGTCGTCATGTCGCTCTCTGCAGCGAGGTGTCGACGTGTCGCTCTCTGCAGCGAGGTGTCGACATGCCGCTCTCTGCAGCGAGGTGTCGTTGTGTCGCTCTCTGCAGCGAGGTGTCGTCATGTCGCTCTCTGCAGCGAGGTGTCGACATGCCGCTCTCTGCAGCGAGGTGTCGTCATGTCGCTCTCTGCAGAGAGGTGTCGACGTGTCGCTCTCTGCAGCGAGGTGTCGACATGTCGCTCTCTGCAGCGAGGTGTCGACATGTCGCTCTCTGCAGCGAGGTGTCGTCATGCCGCTCTCTGCAGCGAGGTGTCGTCATGTCGCTCTCTGCAGCGAGGTGTCGACGTGTCGCTCTCTGCAGCGAGGTGTCGCTCTCTGCAGCGAGGTGTCGACATGCCGCTCTCTGCAGCGAGGTGTCGACATGTCGCTCTCTGCAGCGAGGTGTCGTCATGCCGCTCTCTGCAGCGAGGTGTCGTCATGCCGCTCTCTGCAGCGAGGTGTCGACATGCCGCTCTCTGCAGCGAGGTGTCGACATGCCGCTCTCTGCAGCGAGGTGTCATGTCGCTCTCTGCAGCGAGGTGTCGACATGTCGCTCTCTGCAGCGAGGTGTCGTCATGTCGCTCTCTGCAGCGAGGTGTCGTCATGTCGCTCTCTGCAGCGAGGTGTCGTCATGTCGCTCTCTGCAGCGAGGTGTCGTCGTGTCGCTCTCTGCAGCGAGGTGTCGTCATGTCGCTCTCTGCAGCGAGGTGTCGTCATGTCGCTCTCTGCAGCGAGGTGTCGTCGTGTCGCTCTCTGCAGCGAGGTGTCGTCATGTCGCTCTCTGCAGCGAGGTGTCGACATGTCGCTCTCTGCAGCGAGGTGTCGACATGTCGCTCTCTGCAGCGAGGTGTCGACGTGTCGCTCTCTGCAGCGAGGTGTCGCTCTCTGCAGCGAGGTGTCGACATGTCGCTCTCTGCAGCGAGGTGTCGACATGCTGCTCTCTGCAGCGAGGTGTCGTCATGTCGCTCTCTGCAGCGAGGTGTCGTCATGTCGCTCTCTGCAGCGAGGTGTCGTCATGTCGCTCTCTGCAGCGAGGTGTCGTCATGTCGCTCTCTGCAGCGAGGTGTCGTCATGTCGCTCTCTGCAGCGAGGTGTCGTCATGTCGCTCTCTGCAGCGAGGTGTCGACGTGTCACTCTCTGCAGCGAGGTGTCGCTCTCTGCAGCGAGGTGTCGTGCCGCTCTCTGCAGCGAGGTGTCGCTCTCTGCAGCGAGGTGTCGTGCCGCTCTCTGCAGCGAGGTGTCGTCATGTCGCTCTCTGCAGCGAGGTGTCGCAGATATAAAACGCCTGTTAAGTCATTGATAACGCTGGTTTTGAGGGGTTTTAATTCCCCTGAAAGTTGATGTGCTAAATCTGACATTTGAAGAGAACACACAAAAAAATCACACCAGGAGAAACCAAACGAGTGCAAACAGATTCTCTAACAAAGAGGAAAAGGAGGGATGATGTTGAGTATTTCCTGATTCAGGCGTAAATATTACCTTCTCTGTTTCCTCAACATATTCTGACCAGCCCTGTGAGATTTGAGGAACATTAATTTAAGAGAACGAATGAACCATTTCTCAGTAATATTTCAGCTTTGTTTACATGAATAAATTCTAATTCTGGTGAAAAAAAAAAAAAAAAAACGGAGACAGGAGGATTAAAAATGTCAGGAATGTTTTGTCTGCTTCACTCTGAGCTCTGTGTGCTGCAGCCAAAGATTAGCTTACTGTGTGTGTGTGTGTACTGGGTCACTGGTGTGAGGTACCAGCTGGTACACTGCTGCTGGGAATTTCTACTCATTAATAACAAGACGTCACTTTTTTTCCTTTTTGCTAAAAGTGAATATTCACAGTCAGCTGTGAACACATTCTTCTCATCCTGGAGGAAGATCTGCTGTTTCACGGGTCAGGCTCATCTGTGGGAGATGAATTAGATTTAAAGGTCACTGATTCCCTTTGGTTGCCTGGACTTCTTCTGGTTGTTTAATTTGTTCTTTTGTTTTGAATCGTGTCGAGATGGTCGTTCTGTCCAGCGTGTTCTCCTGCACGTGAATCTGACCCCTCGTCTCTTTTTTCTCCCCTCAGACTCTAAAGCCATCGTTGATGGGAACCTGAAGCTGATCCTGGGTCTGATCTGGACTCTGATTCTGCACTACTCCATCTCCATGCCGATGTGGGAGGGCGAGGAAGAAGACGTAATGACGAAACGTCTTTTAAACTTAAAGCACATCTAACTACCAGTCTGCATTAAGCAAGCTGATTAAATACTTCAATGTTTCCCTGTCAGACGGAGTCAAAGACCCCTAAACAGCGTCTGCTGGGATGGATTCAAAACAAAGTCCCAGATCTGCCGATCAAAAACTTCAGTCAGGACTGGGGCAACGGCAAGGCACTGGGAGCACTGGTGGACAGCTGTGCACCAGGTACGAGCTGAGTGTGTTTCATAGTTTTCATTTTTATGTCTTATGTTGTTGTTGTTTTGATGTTTTTGGCTTTCAAACGTGCAGAAATCTCCTGGAAAAACTCCAGATCTTTCCAGGAGGACTTTCTCCCGCTCGACCCTTTTTGTGTTTTATATCGAGCTCAAAATAATCGGAAGAATTCCCCTCGAGCTCGAGGGAGAGTGTGGAGACGGGGAAAGTCTCCGGAGCTCCGGTCCTCCTGAAGTCGAACCTCGGCGAGTCTTTGCTACTAGATCAGGAACTTTACTTAGTGACAAAGGAACACGGGGGCTCAGCTGAGTTCCTGTAGGAACATTTAAAGGAGTAAAGTTCACTTCCTGTTCCTGGAAGTTCCCCGTTTGGTTCAAACGCACACAAAAAAAAACGTAACAAGAAAAAAGATTTTTCTCTCTCTGATGGTCGGGGAACTAAGAACAAACAAAAGTTGCTTCGTGTGTTTTGAATCCAAACCTGCCATCCTGTTGTTGTTTTTATTTCTGACCTTGTTGTTGTTGTTTCTGACCTTGTTGTTGTTTCTGACCTTGTTGTTGTTTTTATTTCTGACGTTGTTGTTGTTGTTGTTTTTGACCTTGTTGTTGTTGTTGTTGTTTCTGACCGTGTTGTTGTTGTTTCTGACCTTGTTGTTGTTGTTGTTGTTGTTTGCAGGTTTGTGTCCAGACTGGGAGACCTGGGATCCAGTGAAACCAGTAGAAAACGCCACTGAAGCCATGCAGCTGGCCGACAGCTGGCTGGGCATCCCGCAGGTTAGAACCCACACTGCTCTCTGTGACCCCACCCCCGCCCCCGCCTCGCGCCCCCCCCCCCGCCTCGCCACCCCCCCGCCTCGCCGCCAGGAGAATCCCCTGAAACATCATAACGTGAAGACGCTTTGCTGATAAAGCTCCTTTTTTATTTCGAGCATTCTGCAGATTTTAGCAGCTTCTTGTTGCTCGAGTGCGTTACGCCCCGTCAGGCTCACAAACTTCACCGCCACACGACCTTCCACGCTCGTGACAAACTCTTTTGTTTTCTGGAAGAGGGAATTCTTGAGTTTGGAAAATGTCGACTGGCGAGGGGGGGGGGGGGCCGTAACTGAAACCCGTGTGACGGAGAGTTCAGCCATCATCTTCCTCCACGTCATGTCTCTGTTGTCTGATTATCATGTGACCTGTATTTAAAGTGCTAACCCTCTGAACTGTGTGTGTGTGTGTGTGTGTGTGTGTGTGTGTGTGTGTGTGTGTGTGTGTGTGTGTGTGTGTGTGTGTGTGTGTGTGTGTGTGTGTGTGTGTGTGTGTGTGTGTGTGTGTGTGTGTGTGTGTGTGTGTGTGTGTGTGTGTGTGTGTGTGTGTGTGTGTGTGTGTGTGTGTGTGTGTGTGTGTGTGTGTGTGTGTGTGTGTGTGTGTGTGTGTGTGTGTGTGTGTGTGTGTGTGTGTGTGTGTGTGTGTGTGTGTGTGTGTGTGTGTGTGTGTGTGTGTGTGTGTGTGTGTGTGTGTGTGTGTGTGTGTGTGTGTGTGTGTGTGTGTGTGTGTGTGTGTGCGCGCAGGTGATCACTCCAGAGGAGATCATTAATCCCAGCGTGGATGAGCAGTCAGTCATGACTTACCTGTCTCAGTTCCCCAAAGCCAAACTGAAGGCCGGAGCTCCACTCAAACCCAAACTGAACCCCAAGAAGGCCCGCGCGTACGGACCAGGTACACACACACACACACACACACGCACACACACACACGCACACACAGGCAGTTATATTTAGTAACACTGACAGGTCTGATGGTGAAAGGGTTAAAAGCCGTTCCTGCCAGTGTGTTCAGTGTAATGGGAACACTGGAAACGTTGGTGTGTCTGACAATGAGAGGAAGTGAGCAGCTGTTAGTGTGAACAAAGGACAAGGTTAACACACACACACACACACACACACACACACACACACACAGAGGTTTGGATGGTGGACAAATATCCTCTGACTTTTACTGAAGGAGGAAGGAAATACCTGGAAGTGACTACAGAGGATGCAGGACACACACACACACACACACACACACACACACACACACACACACACACACACTGTGGATGTAAACCGTGTTCGATGCTTTTCCTCCGCAGGTATCGAACCGACGGGGAACCGAGTGCTGCGTCCCGCCGTCTTCACCGTGGACACGTTCAGCGCGGGTCAGGGTCAGGTCACCGTCTACCTGGATCATCCGGACGGCACCAGAGAGGAGGTGTGAACCCCGTCTGTCCTCGTCCAATCACTGACGTCCAACCGGGACTTCAGACTCTTGGAGTTCAACCGTTTTCTGTTTTTTTTTTTTTTTAGCTGAAGGCCGAGCCGAACGAGGGCAAGAAGACGTTCAGCGTCACCTACGTTCCCCAAGTGATGGGACCACACAAGGTTTTTATTTTAACTGTTTTTAGGAATTTTTTTTATTTTTTAAATTAGTGACAGAAATAAATGTGTTTGTCGACGGCTCAGTCTGGATTGTTGTTGTCGTCTTTGTTGCCTAGGTGACGGTGTTGTTCGCAGGCCAGCAGATTCCCAAAAGTCCGTTCGAGGTGAACGTGGACAAAGCGCTCGGCGACGCCTCTAAAGTGACCGCCAAAGGCCCGGGAATCGAACCCGTGGGGAACGTCGCCAACAAGCCCGCGTACTTTGATATCTACACCGCAGGTCAGAGAAACACGTAAACTTCTACGCACCAGTCCGAAAGTCCCGCCCCCCCCCCCGACGTTCATCCTCAGACAGTAAAGGGTTAAATATGTCTGCACGCTCCGATTCGACCTCACGCTGCCTCTTCTTCTTCATGTGTTCAATCTGTCCGTCTGTAAAAGGACGAGGCCTGAGGCGGCGATCTGATTTCACAAGCACGCACTTTAAATCATCCGCAGCAGACGTGACACACCCTGTGTGTGTGTGTGTGTGTGTGTGTGTGTGTGTGTGTGTGTGTGTGTGTGTGTGTGTGTAACGAAGGTATTCTGACATGAATCAGCTCGTCTGTTCCTCTTCACTCCTCCATGAAGGCTTCTTCAGCAGGGGGAGGAGCTTCCTGTTGAACGTCGTCTTCTTTTTGTCCTTATTTGACGTGTGTGTGTGTGTGTGTGTGTGTGTGGCCGTGTGTGTGTGTGTGTGGCCGTGTGTGTGTGTGTGTGGCCGTGTGTGTGTGTGTGGCCGTGTGTGTGGCCGTGTGTGTGTGTGTGTGGCCTGAGTCACATTTAACGCAGCAGTGTCGCTGAGGTCATCAGGCTGTTGCCATGGAGACGGGGCGGAGGTGGTCTAAGTCAGCTGAACGATTTAAAAAATGAACTCGCGACCTCCCCGTCACCTCGAGCCGTCATGCTAAGCTAATAAATCCAGGACTAATCTGCTGACTCATCAGACACGAAACGCTCGACACTGATTGGTCGGATGTTTCCGTGAGGCGTGAGTTTGTGTTTTCAGAGATGGCGTTTGAATCTCTGCAGGAGCGGGCACAGGAGACGTGACGGCGATGATCCGAGACCCCGCGGGCCAACAGAACAGCGTGGAGGTGATGATGGAGGATAAGGGCGACGGCGTGTATCGCTGCACCTACAAACCCACGCAGGCCGGGCCGCACGCGGTGACCGTCACCTTCGGAGGCGTCGGGATCCCCAAGAGCCCGTTCAGCGTGGACGTGGGCCCCGGTGAGTCCCCCGCAGCTTCAGTGAGGGGTGGACCAGGACGGGACGTGAACTCACGCTAAACCTCTCCATGTGTTTGTTTTCAGCGTGCGTGCCGGGCGCGTGCCGGGCGACGGGGCGAGGACTCCAGCCGGCCGGACTCAGGGTCAAACAGGTCGGAGACTTCAAGGTGCACACCAAGAACGCCGGCAGCGGAGACCTGAAGGTTCTGGTCAAAGGACCCAGTGAGTACCAACTTCTCCCGCAAGCTCGCTCTGCAAAGAACACGTTCACAACGCTAGTGTGTGTGTGTGTGTGTGTGTGTGTGTGTGTGTGTGTGTGTGTGTGTGTGTGTGTGTGTGTGTGTGTGTGTGTGTGTGTGTGTGTGTGTGTGTGTGTGTGTGTGTGTGTGTGTGTGTGTGTGTGTGTGTGTGTGTGTGTGTGTGTGTGTGTGTGTGTGTGTGTGTGTGTGTGTGTGTGTGTGTGTGTGTGTGTGTGTGTGCGCGCGCAGAGGGGATCGAGGAGCCGGTGAAACAGATCTCCAGTCAGGACGGCGTGTTCTCCTACGAGTATCATCCCAACAGTCCGGGCAAATACACCGTGACCATCACCTGGGGGGGTCAGCACATCCCTAAGAGGTGTGTGTGTGAACCTGAGTGAGGACTGTGATCCAGAACAGACCTCCTCTCGGGTCCAAGCGGGTCGGAGAGTTCTTTTATTTCATCCAGCGCTAACTGTTAGCTCACCTGGCTAATGAACCCCCCCCCCCCCCCCCCCTCTCTCTCTCCTGTATTTCAGTCCCTTTGAGGTGACGGTGGGTCGGGAGGCGGGGCCTCAGCAGATCAGGGCCTGGGGTCCAGGTCTGGAGGGAGGCATCGTGGGTAAACCTGCAGCCTTTGTTGTGGAGTCCACGGGCACGGACGTCGGCGTGCTGGGTGAGCGTTCGTCTTCCGTCCCCAGCAGGTCGTCTCAGACGCCACGTGACGGTCTAACCACGAGCTGCTGCCTCTGCAGGTTTCGCCATCGAGGGGCCGTCTCAGGCCAAGATCGAGTGCGAGGACCAGAACGACGGCTCCTGCGACGTGCGTTACTGGCCGACGGAGGCGGGAGAGTACGCCATCCATGTGACCTGTGACGAGGAGGACATCGAGCACAGCCCCTTCATGGCGTACGTCGTCCCCGACAACAACGCCAGCGACTCAGACAAGGTCAGTGAACGCGCCCCGTTCAAACACGGCGAGGCGAGGTCGGGACGCTGACCCGGTGACCCGTGGCGGGACAACAAATCCTCGAAGGCAACAAAGTCTGACGCCATCGTGACAGCTCGCTAGCTAAAAAACATGACGGGCGTAATGAACGATAGCATGGCGATCATCCGCCGCTCGCCACTTCTGAATTCTGGCGGGAAAAAGTTTCACGACTTTAAACGCGAGCTGGTTTTTTTTTTTTGTGACTCGCAGGTGAAAGCTTACGGTCCGGGTCTCGAGAAAACCGGCTGCTTGGTCAACCAGCTCGCCGAGTTCACCGTCAACGCAAAGGATGCTGGGAAGGGACCTCTGAAGATCTCAGCTCAGGTGAGAAACCGTCTCTCGCTCGGTGAGTACAGACGTTTTTTTTTTTTTTTTCCATGTTTGGAAGTTTTGAGCCGTTCCGTGTCTCCGTCAGGACGGCGAGGGTCTCCCCGTGGAGGTGAAGGTGCGGAGCAAAGGCGACGGGCTGTACTCGTGCTCCTACACGCCGGCGTCCTCTCTCAAACACACCGTGTCCGTCGCCTGGGGAGGAGTCAGCGTCCTGAACAGCCCCTTCAGGGTAAGCAGCCAATCACAGCGCCCCGTCACGACAAGAAGCGGCATCCAGCTCAAATCCAAGGACGCGTTTGAGAGCGTTAAGATCGTCCAATCGGAAACGGTAGTTGAGGCAGAAAGCGTCGGGGTCGTCCAATCAGAGCAGAGGGTTGTGGAGAAGCAAAGTAAGAAGCCTCTGATTATCATCATGACGTACACCGAGGAGAGGTTCTAGGCGCAGCTCGGAGCGAGCGCTTCGAAAACGCCACGCCGTGTGTGTGTAACCGCCATCACTCTGTAACCGCCATCACTCTGTAACCACTGTGTGTGTGTCTCTCTCTCTCTCTCTCTCTCTCTGTCTCTGTCTCTGTCTCTCTCTCTGTCTCTCTCTCTCTCTCTCTGTCTCTGTCTCTCTCTCTGTCTCTCTCTCTCTCTCTCTCTCTCTGTCTCTCTCTGTCTCTGTCTCTCTCTGTCTCTGTCTCTCTCTCTGTCTCTCTCTCTCTCTCTCTCTCTGTCTCTCTCTCTCTCTCTCTGTCTCTGTCTCTCTCTCTCTCTCTCTCTCTCTCTCTCTGTCTCTCTCTCTCTCTCTCTCTCTCTGTCTCTGTCTCTCTCTCTCTCTCTCTCTCTCTGTCTCTGTCTCTCTCTCTGTCTCTCACTCTCTCTCTCTGTCTCTCTCTCTCTGTCTCTCTCTCTCTGTCTCTCACTCTCTGTCTCTCTCTCTGTCTCTCTCTCTCTGTCTCTCTCTCTGTCTCTCTCTGTCTCTCTCTCTCTGTCTCTCTCTCTCTGTCTCTCTCTCTCTGTCTCTCTCTCACTCACTCACTCACTCACTCACTCACTCACTCACTCACTCATCTGAACCTCTCTCATCCAAACACTCAAACGCACTTATCCAGTAACAACCGACCGTGTGTGAGAATCACCGTCCCAACCGTAAAGGTCGAGGGTTCAATTCCCAGCTCCTGCAGCGACACGTCCGCTGGGTCTTTGGCCGAGATGTTTAACCCTTTTACCCTTTTATTTTGGGTAACTTGCACAAACGTTACACATGGCCGCCCTTCTGCACCTCAGTAAGGTGGAGAAGCATGTGATCCTCTCTCAGCCAATCAGAAGAGAGCACCCTACATCACTGATCCAAACATGGAAACTTCCATCAATGTTTATCACACTTAAGGTTCCAACATAACTAAAGTTCAGTGATGACACCGTGAGGTCGTTAACTGCTGCCTTGCTCAAGCTGCCTCGTCGTCGGTGTGTGACCTGCGGAGTGGAGAGGTTCAGATGTTACTGCATGTGATTCTTTTTGTTGTTGTTGTTATGAAGTCGAGTTTGTTCCTGTCGGAGGAAAAAACCTTTTCACTTTTTCTAACTTTAAAAGGATCGATTTTTTAGATTTGATCAGAAAGTCGCACAGCACGCCGTTTTAATGTATTACATCATTAATCTGCACCGATGACACGCCGACCGTAACGGCGACTCAGTGAAAAGGTTTCTCTCTCCACAGTTAAAGTCCTCCCTGCACTTTTCATTCATCACTCCTGGCGTTGTTCATCAGCCGCCTTTCACAACACACACCTGCGGGGGCCAATGAGTTTATGAGTCATTCCCGGCACGCCGCAGATGCGTCTGGATCTGCGTTCGTGTTCTCTTCAGGAATTTACGACGATGCCAAGCGGCCTTCAAAACGCCGCCGCAGACAATGTCGTCTTTGTGTCGAGACGCGGGTACAAAAGTCTAAAGTTTATAAAAGGCGAGTTTTTAGTGCAGCCGAGCTGTGAGCGCCGGTCGTCTGGATTTGATGGTCGGTTCTGGCGTCTCTGACGGTCCACAGATCGTCCCCAGCTGTGTCTCCACATGTCTGTGAAGGTCTGATGTCACTGTGATGAATCAGCAGGCTTGTTGTGAGCTGCAGCAGCCTGCAGACGATCCAGGTGATGGATGAATCAGTAAACAGTCACACCCTGCTGAAACACCTTTTCATCGCACACGGGGGAGAGAGAGAGAGAGAGACGACGGCTGAGCGAAACGTTACCTGACGTGAACTCGCTGCTGCTTGACGAACATGAAGCAGGTCCATCTGCACGCTTCACCCCTAAAGTCCCAGGACCTGTGGTCCAATCACGGGACACTTCCTCGACTCTGGCACGCTTTCTGACCTAACGCGACTCAAAATCAGACACGAGGTCAGTGAAGTATCCGTCTCGCTCTCTGCGTCGTTCGCCCATGTGCAGACTCGACCGCGCGTCCCTTTATTATTATTAGTCCTGCTGTCTTTTAAACTAAACGGGTGAAGCCATGCATGTGCTGTATGACGACCTAATCAATCAATCAATCAATTAAAGTTTATTTCTATATAGCACATTTAAAACAAGTGCTGCACAGGCAGAAATCACACAATAAAAAAAACAGCAAAAACGATAAAAATACAATAAATAGGACAAATAATTTTAAATTTTATTTCAATAAATGATGAAATAAAAAGATGTCAAGCTCAGTGATTGGATCAGTTGTTATTTTGACAGCGAGGTCGTTCCAAAGAGACGTGGCGTACAGACTGCCGGCCCGCGTGGTCACAGTCGATTTTTTAAATCTCTGCAGTTTTTTGATGAAACTTCCAGAACAGGAAGTGGTCGGTTCTAAGCTCTAATAAGAGGAAGACAGAAGGCGGCTGATAAACAAACAAACAACTTCTCCTCATGTTTGACTCACTTTAATCCGAAGCTCTTCATTTTAACGTTTCGTTCTTGTGCATGTTCAAAATGCAGTTTTTGTTTTTGACTGATTTCTTTGTCTAACGAGTGTGAATGTGACACTAACCTTCACCACCCGCTGTACTCACGTTCAAGGTCATTTTATTTTCACTTTAGTCTCCGATCTTCTCAACGGGTCGGTTTCCAAATAAATTCAGACATTTCATTGAAATCTTTGTCTGTGTTTCTTCCAGTGTTGTCAGTGTGCATCGTCTTAAAGGACGCAGGAGCGACCAGAAAGAAACATTTAATGAAGTTTAATTAATATAAATATAACAAACCTGTTAAAGATGGTTAGTTAGAGCATGGAAACAAATAAACCGACTGACCGTTTTCTCTCTCTCTCTCTCTCTCACTCACTCACTCACACACACACACACACACACACACACACACACACACACACATGCTGTAAATATATTCATCCACTCCCTTCAGCATTTATCAACAATTAAACCAAATGACGGTAAAACTCCTCAGTCGTCTCTTAACTGGAAGGTCGGGCGTTCGACCCTCAGACCCTCGGTGCGTGTGATTGGATGAGCTCATCAGGATGGTCGGTGTAAACAGCAGATGTGACGTCTAAAAGCTCTTTGAGAAGTCTGACAAGTAAAAAAACACTTTCCAAGCTCGAGTCCTTCAGAGTGTATAAGTGATAGATTGTAGTTTTTATCCACCTCGACACACATACATATTATATATATATATATATATGTATACATATATATATATATTATATATATATATGTTGACTGCAGAACTATTTTGGCCTCTTGGGATACAAATATTTAAACCACTGGAGCAGCAGTTAAAAACAAAAGCACAGCGAATTATCCGTGCTGAAGTCGACACCAACGAGAAATCAGAAAAAAAAAAAAATATATATATATATATGTTTTTTTTTGTTTTTTTTTTCCTGATATATATATATATCAACTGTGTGTGTGTGTGTGTGTGTATATATATATATATATATATATATATATATATATATCTCAACTGTGTGTGTGTGTATATATATATATATATATATATATATATATATATATATCCCTCTTAACCGGTATCTTCACAATTGTTTTTGACCCCTCAGTGGTTGAAAACACTGAAGAATACACAAACTTGGTTCTACTGTAAGAGAAACCTCACGTCTGTTTAATTCTTGTCATTTTATAACCTTCCTGAATTATTCCAATAAAAAAGTACGAACATGGTTCACGGCAGATACTTAAAGATTAAATTTCATTACTGCCCAAACTTCAAAGATTTGTCAATTTATAATTGATTAATTGAGTAAAGCGAAGCCACATGTCGACGTGTTACGTGACGTGTGAAGTTGTAAAAAGTAGAGGATCCAGGACGGAGCCTTGCAGAACTCCACTCTCATTTCTTTTTGTATGACATGAATTCAAAAGGCTGCTGTAAACATGTCGGGGTCCAGAAGGGGAAATGTTATTTAACAGCCTTTTTGTAAAAAAAAATCTATTTTGGTGATGTCACTTCCTGTTGGTTCTTTCAGGTGAATGTGGGTAAAGGAAGCCACCCCAGCAAGGTGAAGGTGTTCGGTCCTGGAGTGGAGAAAACGGGCCTGAAGGCCAACGAGCCCACACACTTCACTGTGGACTGTTCTGGAGCTGGGGATGGTAACACACACACACACCCACACACACACACACACACACCACACACACTGTAATAATTAAGACAGGAAAACACCACAGACAGTTTTATTGGGTGTGAAAGCTGTTTCCATTTGTCTCCGAACAACACACACAAACGGAGCCGAACAATCAAACTTAAGTTTACACACTCTGCAGCGTAGCAGCGAACACTTTTTAAACTGCCTTCGGATGTCCACACACGCACACGCACACGCACACGCACACACACACACACACACACACTCCTTTGCCTGGTATGTCCTGGTAATGATCTCAAGCCAGAAACATCCTGACAGGAAATTCATCACTCTGACCTTCCTGAGCAGAGAAGCACACAGAACTGATCGTTACTTTTCATCCACCTGCATCGACGACGACCACGAACACAAACATTTGCAACTTTACAAACTTTTCCTTTTTTTTTTTTAGCTTTCCACCATCTAAGAAAAGCATAAAATCCTGTTTTTGTTTTTATTGTAGCTCAGACCGTTGAATGATCTTTGCTTTCTCTTGTTTTCACAATAGCAGAATTTTAAACCTCCTTATAAATATTCAATGACACAGAAACGACTGTTTTGATTGAGACATCCAATAACTGCAAGCAAGGTCCTGCAGTGCAAAACTGTAACTAAACTAATATTTTGGCAAAGCCCTTTGTGATGTCATAAGGGGAGAAATCTCCAAACGGCCTGTTTGAAAAACATGGGGAAGTGTGAACTTAAAATTTCAAAATAAAAGTTTTTTTTGGGGCAGTTTCGTGCGAAAAAGTTGAGAGCTCTGTTAGCATAGCGTCGGTCCGGCCTGCTCTTTGTTCATCACTCTGTAAAACAGGCTGAATTCATCTTTAAGTATGATATTCACTTTAATCCGCCGCAGAGATAAAATATAACGCAAGAAGACCTTAAGAAGAACATGCTAACGTTTTTTAATGTTTGCACAGTCAAAGTTTTAACAACCTACATTTCTGTCTTTGTCGCACCTCGTGTGTGTCGAGTGTGTTTGAGTTGTGAGGAAACAAAGGGAGCCTGTGGATAAAGAGAGGAGTGTACAGAGAGAGAGAGGGCGGCTGAAGAATTTGACCCGTTTCTGTCGGGTGACACCGTTTCTCGCTTCGTGACTCCTCGTGTTTTGAATTCCTCTGCTGTGATTGACGACTTGCAGCTCGAGGTTTACACAGAAACTTTACAGAAAAGCATCCGTGTGGCACAGAGAGTCACGACGTGAATTATGAGAGGAATGACCAGAAGGAGACGCTCTGGCACCACCTCGCTGTAACATCAGGGATTAAGAGTTCCCCAGTAACCTAACATGTCGTCCTTTCACTTTAACTAAGGTGTGTCTCTGTGTGTGTGTGTGTCTGTCTGTGTGTGTGTGTGTGTGTGTTTATTCAGGTGATGTCAGCGTGGGCATTAAGTGTGAGCCCAACATGGTCGGAGACAAAGAGGCTGACGTGGACTTTGACATCATCCCAAACGCCAACGACACGTTCACGGTCAAATACGTTCCTCCTGCGGCTGGAAAACTCACCGTTAAAGTCCTGTTCACTGACCAGGTAGAAACACACACACACACACACGCATGCATGCACACACACACACTTTTTCTTTACTCTCCGGTGTAATCTTTGAAGATGTTGGCGGTTTGATTGTTTTGATGAATTTCTCCTCACAGGAAGTCCCACAGAGCCCCTTCAGTGTCAAAGTCGAACCGTCTCACGATGCATCAAAAGTCAAAGCAGAGGGTCCTGGACTGGCTCGCACCGGTGAGACACACACACACACACACACGTGTGTCCATGTCAGTCCAGATGTTGGTGCAATGTCTCGAGGTGTGTTGATAGGGTTCAGGGTTTGAGTCCGCGAGGCTGAGGGAGCGTCAAGGCCAGAGCAATAGAGCCCTGATTCAAAGCATCAGAAGATCGTCTGCACAACATGCAAAAAAAAAAAAAAAGGCTTTTAATGTTTGGAATCAAATCTGTTGAGACCCGTGTGAAACCCTCGTTCTTCACCTGTGCAGGTATCGAGAGCGGTAAGCCGACTCATTTCACCGTGCTGACGAAAGGAGCCGGTAAAGCACCGCTGGACGTTTCCTTCTCGTCCTCGGTCAAAGACTTCGACATCATCGACAACTACGACTACTCCCAGACCGTCAAATACACACCTGCACAACAGGTAGGTGATGTTTACATCACAATCTCACCTATAGAACAGGCATGTGATGTTAGCATCACACTCTCCCCTGTTCATAAGGTATGTGATGTTTACGTCACACTCTCACCTGTTAATCAGGCAGGTGATGTTAGCATCACACTCTCACCTGTTCAACAGGCAGGTGATGTTAGCATCACACTCTCACCTGTTCAACAGGCAGGTGATGTTAGCATCGCACTCTCACCTGTTCAACAGGCAGGTGATGTTAGCATCACACTCTGCCCTGTTCAACAGGTAGTTGATGTTAGCATCACACTCTGCCCTGTTCAACAGGTAGATGTTAGCATCACACTCTGCCCTGTTCAACAGGTAGATGATGTTAGCATCACACTCTGCCCTGTTCAACAGGTAGATGATGTTAGCATCACACTCTGCCCTGTTCAACAGGCAGCTGATGTTAGCATCACACTCTGCCCTGTTCAACAGGCAGGTGATGTTAGCATCACACTCTCACCTGCACAACAGGTAGTTGATGTTAGCATCACACTCTCACCTATAGAACAGGCAGGTGATGTTAGCATCACACTCTGCCCTGTTCAACAGGTAGTTGATGTTAGCATCACACTCTCACCTATAGAACAGGCAGGTGATGTTAGCATCACACTCTCACCTGTTCATCAGGTACGTGATGTTAGCATCACACTCTGCCCTGTTCATCAGGTACGTGATGTTAGCATCACACTCTCACCTGCACAACAGGTAGTTGATGTTAGCATCACACTCTGCCCTGTTCAACAGGTAGTTGATGTTAGCATCACACTCTGCCCTGTTCAACAGGCAGCTGATGTTAGCATCACACTCTGCCCTGTTCAACAGGCAGGTGATGTTAGCATCACATTCTCACCTATAGAACAGGCAGCTGATGTTAGCATCACACTCTCACCTGTTCATCAGGTACGTGATGTTAGCATCACACTCTCACCTGTTCATCAGGTACGTGATGTTAGCATCACACTCTGCCCTGTTCATCAGGTACGTGATGTTAGCATCACACTCTGCCCTGTTCAACAGGTAGTTGATGTTAGCATCACACTCTGCCCTGTTCAACAGGCAGGTGATGTTAGCATCACATTCTCACCTATAGAACAGGCAGCTGATGTTAGCATCACACTCTGCCCTGTTCAACAGGCAGTTGATGTTAGCATCACACTCTCACCTGCACAACAGGTAGGTGATTTCTCAGCCAAGGAGTAAACCTGAAGGGAAGCAGTAGCGCTCACTTCAGGTCGTTGTAGTAAAGTTTTGTTGTTAATCGTCGACGTGGCCTCGTGGTGTGTTACAGGGAGAGATGACGATCTTGGTGAAGTTCGGAGGAGATGCCATCGCAAAGAGCCCCTTCAAGGTCGATATTGCTGCCCCGCTGGATCTGAACAAGGTCACCGTGGACAACATGGAAGGAAGTAAGACGTCCTCTGTGTCTTCACAACATTTTATAAAATGTCCAGACCAGAAACGACCAAACCAGAAGACGTTACATTCTTTTGTTTTTAGTGTTGATTAGCACTTTAATGTTAAACTGATGAATCCCCTTCAGGAGTGGAGGTGAATCAGGAGCAGCAGTTCATGGTGGACACAAAGGGGGCAGGAGGTCTCGGTCAGCTGGAGGTGGCAGTGGTGAGTGAAGGATTTTGATTTTACTCGGGGAATCAGGATTCTGAATTTTTTTGATTGTTTGGATCGTGATGCATTTAGAGACGATTGTAGACGTGGAAGGCCGGCATGAAAGTTTGAGTAGAATATAAGAAATGTTTGTTTTTGTGTGTGTAACCAGCTGAGTCCCAGCCAGAAGGCCGTCCCCTGTAAGATGGAGCCTCAATCCGGTAAAGCCGGGGTCAGTCGGGTCCGTTACACACCCACGGAGGAGGGCGTCCACTCTGTCAACGTGTCCTACGACGGACACCCCATCCCGGGGAGCCCCTTCCCCGTGGAGGCCCAGCTGCCTCCAGACCCGAGCAAGGTGGGATCAGAAGCACCTTTTTTCTTTAAAGACGTAAACGCTCGCACTGTATATATGCAACACGTGCAGAAACGCATAAATGGTAACCATAGCAACCAGTTCAACAATCAATGTGGGAGCTTTTTAAGGGCTACGATAGCTGAGCTATGGAGGAAAAAGGCTCACTGAGGTTCCTGTTGCGTCATCTGTTCGTCTCCATGGTAACTTTAAAGATGTTTCAGAAAGGACACCCGGGATGTACAGCGGGCGTCCCAGGTTCAAATCCGACCTGTGGTGTCTAAAAATGCATTCAGGGTTTCATCCGTCTCTCTCCAGGTGAAGGCTTCTGGTCCCGGTCTGAAGGGAGGTCTGGTGGGAAACCCTGCAGAGTTCACCATCGACACAAAGGGCGCCGGCACCGGGGGTCTGGGTCTGACGGTGGAGGGGCCGACCGAGGCCAAGATCGAGTGTTCGGACAATGGAGACGGCACCTGCTCCGTGTCATATCTGCCCACCGAGCCCGGAGACTACCTGGTTAACATCCTGTTTGAGGAAGTCCACATCCCGGGCTCCCCGTTCAAGGCCGACATCCAGCTGCCGTTCGATCCCTCCAAGGTGGTGGCATCAGGGTCGGGCTTGAAGAGAGCGAAGGTGAGCGTCAGTCAGAGGAGGACTTCAGAGTTCTTCTTCTGAACTTCAGAGGAGACGTGGAAAAGAAATCTACTTCCTGCTTCCTCCACTTCTTCATCGTCCGTCTCCCTCTCCCTGTCTTATCCGCCTTGTTTTGTTTCTGCAGGTTGGAGAGACGAGTGTGGTGAACGTGGACTGCTCCCAGGCCGGGCCAGGAGAACTCAGCCTGGAGGCGGCACTCGACACGCCCCCGAGCAGTCCGACTGGTTCTGCAGCACGCTCAGGTAACATCAGCCGGACTTTAATCCTCCCACATCCAGCATGTGATTTAAGGCAGCTGACGGCAGGAAAGTAGCAGACCCTTAATGTAAAGCAGGTTTCTGTCTTTGAGGTCACACCGAGGCCTTCCTCTGTCTCCGGTTCTTAAAGTGACTTCATCACGTTTTAATAAACCCAGATGAAGCTCCAAACTAATCAGATCTTCAGGAGGCCTTGTGGTGTTTTGAGTTTCTTATCGAGGCTGTTTATTGGAAACATTTGCAGGAAAACCGGAAAAAAATCCAGTAATTAAAATGTAGCTACTGCCCCCTTGTGGTCTGTGTTGTAATATATAAAAACATTTCTTTATTTTTTCCTTGTTTAAAGGGAAGGCTCATACGTTTAATTTTTTTTTATTTATTTTTTTTTCTCGTTCTTTATAAAAGCAGAAATGAAAAGAAAGTTTTACTGCTTAAAAAAAAAAAAAAAAAAAAAAACGTGTATAAAGATTGTCCTTCAGTTGTTGCCGTTATCCGATGATGAACCGTAACCTGGAATGTTTTAATTTCAGGCGTCAAAGCGAAGACGAAGGTGGTGGACAACAAAGACGGGACGTACACTGTGACCTACGTCCCCCTGACCTCGGGCATGTACACGCTGCGGCTCAAATATGGAGGAAAGGCCGTTCCTGGTTTCCCCGCTAAAGTGATGGCCGACCCCGCCGTTGACACCTCCAAGGTCAAAGTGTTTGGACCCGGAGTGGAGGGAAAAGGTGGCGTAACACCCCCAAGCCAAGATGGCGTCGAGCTGATGAAGCTTCGTCGTCTTCGTCACTGAAGTCTTTTGTGTGTTTTTTTCTCTCCTCCAGCTGTTTTCAGAGAAGCCACGACGGCGTTCACCGTGGACGCCCGTCCTCTGTCCAAGCGAGGAGGAGACCACGTGAAGACGGAGGTCAAGAACCCGTCCGGCGCTCTGACAGACTGCGAGGTCACCGACAACGGCGATGGGACCTACGGCGTGGAGTACACGCCTTTTGAGAACGGTAACCCACCTGCCGCACCTCGGCGTGGACTCAAGTCAAGTACGCAGCTTTAACCCGCCCTCGCCGTCTCTTTCAGGAGCCCACAGCGTCCAGGTTCTGTATGATGACACCCCGGTTCCAAAGAGTCCCTTCAGGGTTTCCGTGACCGATGGATGCGACCCCAGCAGGGTGGTGGCCACCGGCCCGGGACTCCAACAAGCCCTGACTGATAAAACCAACAACTTCAACATCATCACCAGGTACGGCTGAACCGACGCAGCAGAGACTCCGTCGCCTGAGGCCTGAGGACAAAACCGTCGCTCATACTTGTGTGTTTCGTTGCGGCTTCACCAGGGGGGCCGGTATCGGGGGTCTGGGCATCACCGTGGAGGGGCCGTCAGAGTCCAAGATGTCCTGCAAAGACAACAAAGACGGCAGCTGCAGCGTGGAGTACGTCCCCTTCAAAGCCGGCCTTTACGACGTCAACATCACTTTCGGAGGAGAGCACATCCCCGGTGAGATCAAGAACGCCGTTTCCACCCTGAGGCCTCCCTCGCAGGCTTGTGATGCTTTTCATCTCCTCTCTTTAACGTTGATCTCACTGCATGTTGTTGGAGTTTTTAAAGGCGCGCTGTGGGATCGTTTTACAGACGTGGTTCAGCTTTTTAAAAGCCACAGCTTCGTTTTATTGACTTACTTCAGGAGACGCACAAAAAACCACATTACCCATAAGCCCTTTCAATCAAAGTAACCTTATGGGGTGCACAACATCAGGACGTACTTAAAAATAAGCCACCAGTTAGACGAGTCGCTCCAGACTTTCTGATCCTCCTGGAGGATCCCGGGGCGTTGCTAGGCCTGATGGGATATGTAGTCCTTCCAGTGAGCAGGTCTACTCCGAGGTCTCCTTTCCAAGTTATACGTGGATGGAAGACTTCCAGAGGGAGGCGACCAGGAAGCAGCCAAATCAGGAGCCCGATCCTCGCCAACTGGCTCCTTTTGATCTCGAACTACGAAACAAAAAAATCCAACTTTATTGAAAAAATTTAAATCCGGGGAAAAGATGCAGGACAGGATCACCACGTCTTTAAATTTCATGTCTTTGTTTCCCTCTTCAGGAAGTCCATTCAAGGTCCCAGTGAGCGACGTGGTCGACCCCAGTAAGGTCATGGTGTCCGGTCCAGGAGTGGGTTCAGGTGTGAGGGCTAATATCCCACAATCCTTCACTGTGGACTGCAGGAAGGCGGGCGTGGCTCCGCTGGCTGTCGCCGTCACCGCTCCCAAAGGTTTGGCAGAACCCGTGGAGGTGAAGGACAACGGGGACGGGAC
>NC_136694.1:29218156-29376723 GCF_947650265.1 Symphodus melops
CTCTGTCTCTCTCTCTCTCTCTCGCTCTCTCTCGCTCTCTGTCTCTCGCTCTCTCGCTCTCTCTCGCTCGCTCTCTCGCTCTCTCTCTCTCTCGCTCTCTCTCTCTCTCTGTCTGTCTCTCTCTCTCTCTGTCTCTCTCTGTCTCTCGCTCTCTCGCTCTCTCGCTCTCTCGCTCTCTCTCTCTGTCTGTCTCTCTCTCTCTCTGTCTCTCTCTCTCGCTCTCTCTCTCTCGCTCTCTCGCTCGCTCTCTCTCGCTCTGTCTGTCTCTCTCTCTCTCTGTCTCTCTCGCTCTCGCTCTCTCGCTCTCTCTCTCTCGCTCTCTCTCTCTCTCTGTCTGTCTCTCTCTCTCTCTGTCTCTCTCTCTCTCTCTTGCTCTCTCTCGCTCTCTCTCTTGCTCTCTCTGTCGCTCTCTCTCGCTCTCTCTCTCTCTCTCTCTCCCTCTCTCTCTCCTCAGCGTGATAACAAACAAGTGACCAAAACTAATAAATGAATTTGTCGGCCTCTTTGCCCGTCAGTGAGCGATGACTTGTTTGAAGGTCAGCGGGGTCACATGACATTTCTCTAGATGTTGATGCTGCGTGTGTCTCGTGTCCACAGGGAGTCCGTTCACCGTGCGGGTGACGGGAGAGGGTCGCATCAGAGAGAGCATCACCCGACGCCAAAAAGCCGTTTCTGTGTCCAGTGTGGGGAGTGTGTGTGACCTCAGTCTGAAGATACCAGGTACACACACACACACACACACACACACACACACACACACACACACACACACACACACACACACACACACACACACACACACACACACACACACACACACACACACACACACACACACACACACACACACACACACACACACTAACACACTCACACACACAGGGTTCTGACTGCAGGTCTGCGTGGCGTTCAGGGTCCTCTGCTTCTGATCGATCTCTTAATCTCTTTTTATTCTTCCTTCCTGTCCCGACCTTCCTCCTTCTCCTCCATCTTTTAACTCGTCTTCGTCCTTTCCTCTTTTGCTTTTCCCATTTTTCTTTTCCTTCATAGCTTTCCCTTCCTTTCCTTCTCCTCCTCTTCCTCCTCATCCTCCTCCTCTTCCTCCTTTCCCACTTTTCCTCCTCCTCTTCCTCCAGTGAGCTGGTTCCTCCTGGTCTTGTCTCGTCAGCTCCTCTCTCCCTCTCGCTCCTATTGCTCCCTCTGGTGGTCGAGGAGATCCGAAGCCCGGGGGACGCGCTCCTCCGACGTGGCCCGGGATCAGAGCCTGTCGCGCGGCCGCGTGCGCCTCGTCTCCGGCCTCTCTGGTCTGGTGTTGGCGGGCAGGGAAAGAGCAGCGAGGGGCGTTTGGGTGGTTGATGCCCGCTGCTCGGTGGGCGGGGCCAGGGTGGAGGGTGCGTTGTAACGATGCATTTTAAGGAACGGGTGGAATCCCAAATAAGTCAAACTATGACATCACTAACCTGCGATGTCAGCACGCACAGTTACGTGACGAACGCGGCGCTAATCAATCTCTCTTTGCAGCGATCGACATGAACGACGTCACCGCCGAGGTCACCTCGCCCTCTGGAGCCACAGAGTCTGCAGAGCTGGTCGCCGCGGGTAACGACACCTACTGCGTGCGCTTCGTGCCCACGGAGATGGGCGTGCACAGCGTGAGTGTGAAGTACAGGGGCGTGCACGTGCCCGGCAGCCCCTTCCAGTTCACCGTGGGGCCGCTGGGAGAGGGCGGCGCCGCCAAGGTGAAAGCTGGAGGACCGGGACTGGAGGGAGCGCTGGCAGGAGAGCCAGGTAAAGTCACGTTTGATCACGCGGGATTCTGTGAGATTTCGTGTCTGTTGAATCCCCAACTGTGAAACTCGTGGTCTGACTGGATCCCGTGGCGTGATTCTCTGTTCCAGCTGAGTTCAGCATCTGGACCAGGGAGGCGGGCGCCGGCGGTTTGGCCGTCGCTGTCGAAGGACCCAGCAGGGCGGAGATCTCCTTCGACGACCGCAAAGACGGATCCTGTGGGGTCTCTTACGTGGCGCAGGAGCCTGGTAGAGGACGCACACACGTGTAACCACGAGGAGGATGAATCCGTTAAACACGTCTCTGACGCGCTCGTTTGTGTTTCTCGACAGGTGATTACGAGATCGCGGTGAAGTTCAACGAGCAGCACATCCCTGACAGCCCGTACCTGGTTCCCGTGGTCGCTCCGGCGAACGATGCTCGCCGCCTCACTGTTACCGGCCTTCAGGTGAGGCATGAGGAGACACCTCCACACCCAACCCGCCCTGCCTTGCTAAAGGGCTTCGGGGCACAGTTGCATAAAATTGATTTACGTCAGTAAAAAATCCTTTTGGACCTTCTTTATGCAACTGTCCTCTCGGTCGTGACCACAGCCAGGCAAACATGGCCGCTTACGTGGGCACTTTACATTTCAAGAGGTGACAACAAGGTCTCCCTCCTCTGGTTGCCATGGTTACTAGTTTGTTTTTTTTTGCCTGGCTCTGGTCATCCCCCTCTTGCGTGGTGTGGAACTGCTGGTGTTTCTCTTGTGTTTCATTTAAAGGCTTTTAACAGAACCTCCATCATCGTCTTCATCATCATCATCATCATCAGTAGGATCGTCTGCTCCTGGTTGCCTAGCTACAGCAGATGGAGGCGGGGCCTCAGCTGGCCTCCCGCTGTAGCTGTAACTTTCTCTCTGGTCAGAGTTTGGTAAAGTCTTACAGTGCAGTCGCTCTCAGAACAAAGAGAAGATACGATACGACTATTATTATTATTTAATAATTATTTATATTATTATTTATTTATTTAATGTTAAAGGTCACACACGCTCCACCTCCTCAACCAGTTTAAGTCTCAGAGCTCCTCTTCAACACGTGTGTGTGAAGTTTCTTGTTCTAGCTGTGGGAGTGTCACCCACCTGGGGGAGGGGCTACTGCCCTTTGTGATGTCATGAGGGGAAAATCTGTCGGAGCACACATTCTCTCAGAAGTGGAGCCAAGCAAAAGACGGAGAGGACTTTTCTCTATCAGATTTGTAGACAGACTAGAGACGCAATAAACGTGACCTCAGTGACTGGACTGTAAGACTCTGTAGTGAATCAACGTGTCTCACGCTGCTTCTAACACGGCCTCTGTCTGCTGCAGCTGCACCGACAGGAGCTCAGGTAAGAGGAGAGAAGATAGAGATCATAGAGCGGAGAAAGAATCGATTAGAATCTGTTTTTGTTTGTTTTAGCAGATTATTCTCCTTTTGCTTTTTAAAAATGTAACTTTTTATTGATTATTAGCAGGGGCGTGTCCAGGCTTTCAGGACTGGGGAGGCCCACCTGGGGTGGCCTGAAGTTTGTGGGCAAATTAATTACATGTTTTCCCCTTTCCAACCCTGTTAATTATACGTGTTTATAAATAACACGATTTATCTTTATGACTGTTTTTAGCTCGATTCTTTCGGGACTCAAAATCAGATTTTTAATGTGCAAATTAAAAACTGAAGTCCGTTTTATAAATGACATTATCAACTCTTGTCTGAACTAATCAGCAGTTAACTCAGCATTTTATTTTACAACTGAAGGTATGTCAACAGCAAAATACTCAATTAACAGGTTAATAAAATATCACAGCCTTGAAAACGGCAAGAATAGAAGTTCGCTTTAAGTCCCGCCTCTGATTTAGGCAAATAACCAATCACAGATCCGCATTTGAACCCTGAACACGCCCCTGGTTATTACTAATTATTTAGTCAGTTTCTCGATAAATAGATTTGAGTTTTTTTCCATAAAAAGAAGAAAATGTTAATCCGTGTTTTTAAGAAGCCCAAATAATCAAAAACAGAATCCCGTCTTTAGACTAGTTTAACCACATCGTCCAATCACAGTGCTTCATTTTCACCAACACGTTCCCAACGAGATGAAGCAGAAAATCAACTACTCCATGGAGTAATGGATCCAGCTGTGGTCGGCGTGCACTAACTGTGTGTCTGACCTCGCTAGGAGTCTGGTCTCAAGGTGAATCACCCAGCATCCTTTGCAGTGCGTCTGAACGGAGCGCAGGGAAAGATGACGGCCAAAGTGCACAGTCCCTCCGGAGCGCTGGAGGAGTGCGTCGTCACCGAGCTCGAGAAAGGTTTGTGTGTGTGCGGTTTGATGCAGCGTGTGTTTCAATTCTTGCGGCTGCTTGTGGTCCTGCGGATCCACACCCCCGGGAGGGGGCGGCGGCGGCGGCGGCGTCATTGGGTACCACTCATTATCACATCCGTCTGTGCTGTCGTCCAGATAAGTACGCCGTGCGGTTCATCCCAAGGGAGAACGGCATCCACACCATCGACGTCAAGTTCAACGGATCCCATATACCAGGAAGTCCTTTCCAAGTCAGGGTCGGGGAACCAGGACAGACTGGAGAACCTGGTCTTGTCTCGGCCTACGGAGCTGGACTGGAGCGAGGCACAACAGGTGAGTCATCATCTCTCGCAGTCTGATGACGGCGTTTCATCCCACACTGAACCCGTCCGACCACTTCCTGTTCTAAAACAATGTTTGACTCTCGCAGGTACTCAGTCCGAGTTCATCATCAACAACACCAAGGCGGGCCCCGGCGCCCTGGCCGTAACCATCGAGGGTCCCTCCAAGGTGAAGATGGACTGTCAGGAAGTCCCAGAGGGCTACAAGGTGCAGTACACCCCCATGGCGCCAGGAAACTACCTGATCAGCATCAAATATGGAGGGCCGAACCACATCAGTGGAAGTCCCTTCAAGGCCTCCGTCACGGGTAAAGAACTCACGGATCAGCAGACTGAATGAACCCGTGTGAAGCAGTTCTATTATTGATTATTATTATTTTAATCTCAGGTGCTCGTCTGGTGAACGTGACCAACGCCAGCGAGACCTCAACCCTGACGGTGGATCCAGCGATAAGGGGGTCCAGCAGCAGCTTCACCTACAGTGCCATGCCGCGGCCCGGCGAGTCGGACGCCAGCAAGGTACTGAGCCGGGGCGCCGGTCTCAGCAAGGCCTACGTGGGCCAGAGGAGCAGCTTCTCTGTCGACTGCAGCAAGGCCGGTAAGGACGACTCAGACCTAACTGGTTCTTGGTCAAAAACCAAGAACCAGTTTAACCCTTCATTTTTATCCACCATCCAGTTTTATTCATCGTTTATTATAACCTTCGAGTGTAAGTATTGATCTGCGTATAACGCTTATTGTTGCTAATTTTCGCTAACGCTAACCTCCAAAGAAAACCGGAAAGTAAGGTGAAGGAATCCTGTCTTGGCATTAGCAGCAGCTCCACACCTGGAAACTCAGATTAGCTTCTTCTCCGCCATTGTTGTCTACAAAGCTGCGATCAGAAGTCCCGCCCCTTCTTGATTTTGATTGGTCAGTGAAGGAGGCGGGACATCGACGAGCGTAGTGCTGCTTCAAAGAGTTCAACATTTTTTCCGCTGAGCTTAGCGACGACAAAAACAAACAAAACGGTCGCTGACATCACACAAAGAAAGCTGAGGTGTCATTTTTATGTTTTGGATTCAAGCAAAGTTTTCAAAAATCCCTTTTTCCGTTTTCTGGGAATCTTTCTGGACTTCCTTAAACTTTAACCACATCAGTGTTTTGGATTCGGAGCCTGATTTTTCCCGACCCTTTCTCTCCAGGTAAGAACATGCTCCTGGTGGGCGTGCACGGTCCTCAGGTCCCCTGCGAGGAGGTCCTGGTCAAACACATGGGTAACCTGCAGTACAACGTGAGCTACGTGCTGAAGGAGCGAGGAAACTACATCCTGGTGGTCAAGTGGGGCGAGGACCACATCCCAGGCTCCCCTTTCCAAGTCACGGTCCCGTGATGCACCAATAAGAGCCGAGTGGACAACTTAGTGGCCCTGCGAATGACTGTCCAATTAACTGCTGCTTTATAATGCTTTATGTACTAATGTTGTCTTCACTTCAAATGTTCCGACTTTCTGCCCCGATAATGAACAGGTGGTTTCTTCGCCTGTTGAGCTGTCCATAAAAAAACAAAATAAAAAAAAAAACAACCCAGCTGTGAATGTATTACAGGAGTCGAGCGGTGCTTAAAAAAAGAAATGACCTGATTGGATCGATCTGACCGCCCTGCGATTCTCCATCCACACGTTCTGCACGGGCTTCGACTACTTTGAACACGTGATTGGTTTATTAGAGGAAGCTGGTTGGATGAAAACGTACTAATTCGTAATTTTCTTTGAGTCTCTCTCGGAAGAAAAAAAAAAAAAAAAGATTAGGGAAAAAGTTTTGGGGCCGAGTTGATCCGAAGTGCTCAGATTAAAAAATGAATAACTGGAAATACGCAGCACTTTCAAATGAGCTTCTTCGAGGCTTGTGCGTTTTTTTTGCGTGATTGCGGACGACAGAGTTGAGTTGCCCCGCCAAAATAAAATCTGCGCAGAGCTTTTTCGCTTAAAAGATTGAAAGTGCTGTGAAAAAAAAACCAAAAAAAAAAAACCATCTCTTCAAACTGGAAGTTAAGTCGGTTTAGTGACCGGTCAGACTCGCTCCAACTGTACACGACTACTGATGTTTGTTTGTTTGTTTTATTGACTCCCAGAATCCTGTCAGTGTACGTTATGTTACCAAAACAAGTCGCTTATTGTTAACGCTGCCTTCTCACTACTGAATCAGCAGTGTGCGCTCAGTGCTGCCCCCTGTTGTCCCTCTGGCTGTATTTTCACACCAACACATCTCTGAGGCTCAGACTGTTTCACCTACAGAGTAGAAATCCTGTCCTCTCATTGGATGAATTCATAAGTCTGACATCCTGTATTTCTGAGAACCTTCACCTCAAAGCACCCACAAACACAAACCCATGATAACACCATGAAATCTAGCGATAAGCATCCGAGGTGAGCTCAGATATCACTGCTCCTTTTTGATACTTAAGGGATGAGAGGATTTTTGTACACGGGGGGATGATGACTTATGTCTTATTTTGTATGTGGGGAACGGGTGTTTTAATGTGAAACTAAAACATGAGCTGATGTACATTTGATAATTAAAAACAACTGGAATGAAGATTTGTATCAGATTATTTGTTTCATCTAATTTTTTTCTTTGGCAACTTTTTTGGTTTTTACGTGCCGATAACTTAAAGGACCAATCTGTAATTTATCTGGAGCGGCAGTAGCTCCGTCTGTAGGGACTTGGGTTGGGAATCGGAAGGTTGCCGGTTCAAGTCCCAGAGCCAAACAGAAATTGAAAGGAGGAGTGTAAACCCGAACCCTCGCTCCAGGATTATTAAAGTATGACAACAATGCAGCAGCCAGCATGTCCTCCTTCTAACTTTAGATTCTGCTCCTGAATGCTCTGGATCTGATTGGACCAGAGAAGGTAGGCGGGGCTTTGAAGGCCGTTTTGGACGCCCCTGGGTTTGCCAGATATGAGAGCAGTTATCAGGTCAAGCCTCTTCAGGGCCGACTGTGAAGCCTCGGCTGGTCTATGATGGACTTTCCCTTCGTTGAGCGGAAGTTAAGAAGTGAGCCGCTTGTTTGCGTGCAGGTCCATTTATCTGTGGACGCTTTTAGAAACGATGACGATGAGGAAGTGAATAAGCAGACTGGCTGAAGAAGATCAGGTTGAATAGTTCCAATTTTTCATGTAAAATAATTTTTACAGACTGGTATTTAAAAAAAAATATTTTGGTTGCTATGGCACATTAACTAAAAACAAAAAGACCAGTTACAGGTGCCCAGGAGGGACATTTTTCCTGCTGTAGTATGATGTGATTTAGTAACTGTAGTATGATGTTTTTTCTGGTATCATGATGACAATAACACATTGGACAGCTGTTTGTTGACTGTTGCAGCTGTGATGGCTTACACACACACACACACACACACACACACACACACACACACACACACACACACACACACACACACACACACACACATCTTACATCCATATATTTCAGTGTAAACATTGTAAGGGGTGACTGAGTGATCAAAATGAAACCGTGCCCATCGGGTGGCAAAGCTCCACCCATCTCTGACTCACCTGACCGAACCGGAAAATCAGTTTTTCTTCATCACAAAGAGGAACAAACAATCAGTGTCACACGATTCTTCCTCTCACTTAAAACACGACTTGGACTAAAAACAAAGCAGGGGGAAGTCCAGGACTGACAAAAGACTGAAACGTCTTTCTGCTGCAGACGCTGAATTCTTCTTCTTCTTTTTTCTTTTCTTTCCTCAAAGCCAGAAACTCCGAGTGACAGTAAGTGAAAGTAACTATCTGGGAGGAAGTGGAGCTGCAAGAAAACGTGTCGCATTTAAAACTAAAAATGTCTCTGCAATCCAAACGGGACCTTCTGTGTCCCGTCTGCCATGACATCTTTAGAGATCCTGTTTTTCTGGCGTGTACCCACAGCTTCTGTAAAGCCTGTCTGCAGCGATGGTGGCAAGAGAAACAAATCCAGAAATGTCCATTTTGTATGGAAATATCTCCACAAAGTGATCCTCCCTCTAACTTAGTGTTGAAGAATCTGTGCGAGGACTTCTTGCTGGAGAGAGAGAGAGCGTCAGCGGCGTCGAAGGCTCTCTGCGGTCAGCACTCCAAGAAACTCCGACTCTTCTGTCTGGACCATCAGGAGCCTGTTTGTGTCGTCTGTCGAGATTCAAAGACGCACAATGACCACAAATTCAGACCCATCGACGAAGCTGCAAAGGATCTCAGAGAGGAGCTCCAAGAATCTCTGAAACCTTTACAGGACAAGCTGAAAGTCTTTGAACGAGCTAAAGGAAACTGTGATCAAACCGCAGAACACATTCAAGTCAGGGCAAGATACGCAGAGAGTCAGATCAAGGAGCAGTTTAAGAAGCTTCATCAGTTTCTAGAAGAGGAAGAGGAGGTCAGGATCTCTGCTCTGAGGGAGGAAGAGGAGCAGAAGAGTCAGAGGATGAAGGAGGAGATTGTGACTCTGAACAGAGAGATAGCAGCTCTGTCAGACACAATCAGAGTCACAGAGGACGAGCTCAGAGCTGATGACGTCTCCTTCCTGCAGAACTACAAGGCTGCAGTGAACAGAGTCCAGCAGCGCCCCCTGCTGGAGGATCCACTGCAGGTCTCAGGAGCTCTGATAGACGAGGCCAAACACCTGGGCAACCTGAGCTTCAACATCTGGAACAAGATGAAGGAGGTGGTCTCCTACACTCCTGTGATTCTGGATCCAAACTCTGCCAATCCACAACTCGTCCTGTCTGAAGATCTGACCAGCGTGAGACTTGGAAAGAGACAGAAGCTTCCAGATAATCCGGAGAGGTTCGACTACTACCCCATTGTCCTGGGCTCTGAGAGCTTCGATTCAGGGACTCACACCTGGGACGTTCAGGTCGGAGACAGCATAGACTGGAAAGTTGGTGTGTTGGAAGAATCTGTCCAGAGGAAGGGCGAGCCGCCGTCTGGACTTTGGAGAGTCGGGTTCTTTAATGGACAATATTCAGCACGCTCACTGCCAGAGTTCTCCATCGTTTTGTTTTTGGGGAAGAAGATCCAGACGATCCGAGTTCACCTGGACCGGGATAAGAGCGAGCTGTCGTTCTCTGATCCTGACACAGACACACACATTTACACCTTCACACACACTTTCACCAGCCGGCTGGTTCCATACTTTAGCAATCTGAATGAGCGCCCTCTAAAGATCTTACCTGCGCAGTAAAACAGATCAATACACAAACCTATAAATGGATGGAGAATTTCTAATCTAAAGATTTTTGTTTTACAGTGATATAACTTCATATTAAGCAACAGTCTGTGAACAAAAACACATTTTCTTGTAAGAGTTTTTTTAGTGCTGGCTGATTAGCTTGAGATAAAAATGATTCTCATTAGGAAAAAAAGAAATCGTTCAGATTAGAACAAAAAAAAAAGACAAAAAAAACAGCGAGTTAATATTGTAAATGTAAATAATGTTCATGCTTTCACCATATTTTGTTTTTTTTTTCATTTGTGAGGGAAATTTTAATAGTTTGTGAAACAGAAATGACAGCAGATATAAATGTAGAAACTGTGCGTGCTTCATTTTTTTGTTATTGCACATTTTTTCTCTTGTCAGGACGCAGTTCAGTCTTTATTTTAGAGGTACAGTGGATAGAGTCAGAAAGTGACACACAGGTCGGGCCGTCTGCTCTCCAGGACTTGACGGGACGCTCACGAACCGCCAGGCGACCAGCGCCCCCAAAAGGTTGTCTTTTACGCTGATGATTATCCTCTCTTGGCTCAAGGGTAATTTTCTTTATGTAGGACTCTGGTTTTATTTGAGCTGAATAATAATGTTCATTGAGTTATCTGAGTGAGTGAAGCCTCTTTAACATGACAGGAGTAAATGAGGTTTATTGATATATTAGCTTTTATTTGTTTTATTCATGTTCAGGGGCCTTAAAAACCAAGGTGTGAATCTTTATTCTTATCCATCCGTTTGTTTAATATATTTTATTAGACGCTACAGGATATAAGTATAAAGCCTCTATGGTTCTTATTATGTTCTTTTAATGCCATTTTTACTCATAGTGCGAGGAGGCTGGCATCCCGATCGTTAGCATATACAGTTAGCAACATGCTAATTAAAACAAAAGGCTAACAGTGTACTTTGTTTGTTTCCAATTCAAAAACAATACGCACAAATTTATTAAACAACCAAAAGGTCTGTTTTAAAAAAAAAATTAACGAGAAACTCGTTAAATGTTTTACAGCATGAAGCTTTTATTTAAAGATGCTAGGTGGCGATCTGGCGAGCTTCTTGATTGGACTGTCTGTGAGCCGCAGTGCATTGTGGGTTGGTTTAATAAGACCTGTGTGCTCCTGTTCTGTACTTCAAAACTGTCGCCGATCTATTAAACATCCGGGTGTTTCTCGCTGACCACCTTTTTGATATCAAGTCGTCTAAAAGTCTGCAGCTTGTTTCTGTTAGCATGTTTAATCTTTGGGTGCTGAATGTTTGATTTGATGCTGTAACATGTTTCTGTGGGTAAGGTTTAATTTGTGCTCGTCTGTTATAATGTCAGTCAATAAATGTGTAACAGTCTGAAAATCAAACCCTCGCTGTCGTCCTTTACCTTTTCTATAAAACAAACCAAGACGTCACTTCTGTTTATAATAATAATAATAATAATAATAATAATAATAATAATAATAATATGATCTCACTCAAACATTTCTGTCTCCGTGGGGATACGTCAAAGAAAAGATGACATTTAGTTTCATGCAGGAGGGTTTCCGGCGTTGGAAGAAAAGAAGGTGTGTGTGTGTGTGTGTGTGTGTGTGTGTGTGTGTGTGTGTGTGTGTGTGCGTGTGTGTGTGTGTGTGTGCGTGTGTGTGTGTGTGTGTCTCATGTTTCTGTGTTACAGAAGGTTATCTGATCCTCATTTCCACAGTGACAAGCTGATCCTGCACCGCTCTGCACCAGGCACACCAAGGTAAATTAAGATTATATATATATATATACACTCAACAAAAATATAAACGCAACACTTTTGTTTTTGCTCCCATTTGTCATGAGATGGACTCAAAGATCTAAAATTCATTCCAGATACACAATATTACCATTTCTCTCAAACATTGTTCATAAATCTGTCTAAATGTGTGATAGTGAGCACTTTTGCTTTGCTGAGACAATCCATCCCACCTCACAGGTGTGCCACATCAAGATGCTCATCAGACACCATGATTAGTGCATAGGTGTACCTTAGACTGTCCACAATAAAAGGCCACCCTGAAATGTGCAGTTTTTGCTTTATTGAGGGTCTGGGGACTCAGAACCAGTCAGTATCTGGTGTGACCACCATTTGCCTCATGCAGTGCAACACATCTTCTTCGCATAGAGTTTATCAGATTGTCAATTGTGGCCTGTGGAATGTTGGTCCACTCCTCTTCAATGGCTGTGCGAAGTTGCTGGATATTAGTGGGAACTGGTACGCGCTGTCGTATACGCCGGTCAAGCACATCCCAAACATGCTCAATGGGTGACATGTCCGGTGAGTATGCTGGCCATGCAAGAACTGGGACATTTTCAGCTTCCAAGAATTGTGTACAGATCCTTGCAACATGGGGCCGTGCATTATCTTGCTGAAACATGAGGTGATGTTCATGGATGTATGGCACAACAATGGGCCTCAGGATCTCATCACGGTATCTCTGTGCATTCAAAATGCCATCAATAAAATGCACCTGTGTTCTTCGTCCATAACAGATGCCTGCCCATACCATAACCCCACCACCACCATGGGCCACTCGATCCACAACATTGACATCAGCAAAGCGCTCACCCACACGACGCCACACACGCTGTCTGCCATCTGCCCTGAACAATGTAAACCGAGATTCATCCGTGAAGAGAACACCTCTCCAACGTGCCAGACGCCATCGAATGTGAGCATTTGCCCACTCAAGTCTGTTACGGCGACGATCTGGAGTCAGGTTAAGACCCCGATGAGGACGACGAGCATGCAGTTGAGCTTCCCTGAGACGGTTTCTGACAGTTTGTGCAGAAATTCTTTGGTTATGCAAACCAATTGTTTCAGCAGCTGTCTGAGTAGCTGGTCTCAGACGATCTTGGAGGTGAACCTGCTGGATGTGGAGGTCCTGGGCTGGTGTGGTTACACGTGGTCTGCGGTTGTGAGGCCGGTTGGATGTACTGCCATATTCTCTGAAACGCCTTTGGAGACGGCTTATGGTGGAGAAATGAACATTCAATGCCCGAGCAACAGATCTGGTTGACATTCCTGCTGTCAGCATGCCAATTGCACGCTCCCTCAATGCTTGCGCCATCTGTGGCATTTTGCTGTGAGACAAAACTGCACATTTCAGAGTGGCCTTTTATTGTGGGCAGTATAAGGTACACCTGTGCACTAATCATGGTGTCTGATGAGCATCTTGATGTGGCACACCTGTGAGGTGGGATGGATTGTCTCAGCAAAGCAAAAGTGCTCACTATCACACATTTAGACAGATTTATGAACAATGTTTGAGAGAAATGGTAATATTGTGTATCTGGAATGAATTTTAGATCTTTGAGTCCATCTCATGACAAATGGGAGCAAAAACAAAAGTGTTGCGTTTATATTTTTGTTGAGTATATATATATGTTGTAGCTTAATGCATTACATGAAACAGCTTCACTCCCTTTAATTATTTATTTATTTTTTTCCATGAGCTGACTTTAAATTTGAGGGAGTTCAGGTATTTCTGCGATGGCATTAAAAGTGTTGCCCGTTCCAGTTAAAACATCCTTTACTTTGATCGTCTCTTTGGTGACGGAGCGTTCAGGGTCCATCTCAGGTGCAAAGATGCCTGGAGATGATGAAATGTAGTTTTCTGTTTTATTTGGAGATGCGTTACCTGCTGACGACTCAGAGCCAGAACTGCTACAGAGAGCAGATCCAGAAGGAGATGATGACCCGTTTGGCGTGGAAGAGGCGCTACGCCGAGCGTTACCCTTCCTGCTATAATCCTGAAAACAGCAGAGCAGAAACCACGCGGCTGCCCCGGCTGCATCCGGGACCTGCAGACCACAGGTGAGCGGATTTAAACACTAAATCTGCAGCTCCAGCAGGGGTCACATGTTGAACTCTGCTCTGAACTAGAGTCAACTCTTCAATACAACAAATATCACAGAGTCCCGTTTTATAAAGAGAAAAACTTTTTTTAACCAGTAAAGAAAAACTTATTCAGATTAAAAATCTCTTTTTTCGAAGGCGTCCACACTCTTCCTCTCATGGATGTTTGACTCTGTAGCCGCTCCGATACAGGCTGAAAAAAACTAAAGTAGAAAAGAGAATATTAAAAGTCCCACACTGATCTTTTTGATACCTCGTCTTATTCGTCATTTGTCACCTGACTGATAAACATCAGCTCAGCTCTCAGCGTTTTCTGATCTTCTTTAAATCTCGTTTCCTCATCTGGGACTTTGAATTTGAACATTTTAATACGTTGATGTTACTTCCTGTGTTTCCTAAATCTGTCACATTTAAATCACTATGACATGTTTTTTACCTTGAGCCTGGATAGTGGAGTTACATTGTTTATTGATTTGATCGTATCCAAATCAATTTGTTCTACATATTACACATTATTACATGCTACATATTCTGAGGACTGTTAACTTTGATAATTACAAATATTCAGTCATCCTGTTTTGTTGCCTTCCCCTTCATCAGGACTGTGCTTCCTACCGTAACCAGGAAACCAGAGAAGAAGAGTGACCCCTCTCCTCCTCCTCCTCCTCCTCCTCCTCCTCCTGTGGTGTCTTTGGATGAGGAGGGACGGCTCAGTGTCGCCCCCCTCATGCGGCCTGTTTCTCCACAGACAAGAAGCGCCCTCTATCAGGAGTCCTCTCATCACGTACGAATCACTGCAACACTTAAATGATGTCATATCTACGTCGCTCCAGCAGAGGGCGCTCATTATTTCAAATGTTCTCGGTTTGATTATGCAGAAATAATCCAACATGAAACTAACCTATATTGGAGTTGTTCTGAATGTCCTTGACAGGGGAAAGGTCGCACGCTGTACCTGCAGAGACGAGGACGCATCAGACCCGAGGAGAGGTTTGACTTTCCTGTGCTCTCGTCCTGGGAGCATGGCTGGAGGCTCGGTACGATAAACACGTGTGAATGTGTGCTGCAGCGTTACGTTTCACTTAGGCCCCTCCTCTTTGCAGTGCACGCTCACTGCAGCGATAAGCGCGCTCGTTAGCTGCTCGTAGCGACGCTGCAAGCTAAGCTGTGATAGATATCCAATAACTGAACAAGCTAGCACAAGCTAGCCATCAATAACCATCAAACAACACAAAGTTCACCCTTGTGTTTAATTTCTCACTATAATTAAATGTTTCTCTTCTCTGCTTCAACGTCTGCGTCCGCAGCAGAGAAGAGATTACACTTGAGCGGTTTGAGTGGCGTCCAGTCGCTTTGTTGTCCACTCTCAAACTCACCTGTGCGCTGTCATTGGCTGACGGAGACACATCCGCTCCCCGTCCAGAAAACTTCCCAAGAAAACCAAAACATCAAAATCCAGACACAGGATAGAGTCCCTGGACAGTCCGCTCCACACGTGTGTGTGTGTGTCGGCCCAGAAGTGATGACTCAGCAATTTTCCTTTTGAGAAAAATGCTGCTGACTAAAGACATCCTCACCGAGCGATTCAATTAAAAAAAACTTTATTTGTCCCCCGGGGAGCAATTCAAAAGTTTCCTCCTTTAACGATCATCAGTGGTGACGTGTTTATTTCCCCTCCATGATGAACACGCTCTGCCTGCTTCCTCAGGTGACTACAGTCTGGATTACGCCACTCCGTCCCGCGCCAAGTCGTCCGTGGTGAAGAACACCTTTTACGCCAGGAACGGCGTGTTCGACAACAAGTCAGCCACCGACACCCTCAGCTGAAGTTCAAACGTCACCTCTGATCAAAGTGTTTGTGTGTGAAATATCAGATAATATCAAATAACAGTTTTAACAGATTTAATGGAAAATAATGAAACATTTAAGATGTCTGAGCGTGAACTTTGTCTAATCTGTAACAAAATTAAAGAGTATTTCGTGGTCCTTCTTTTTCCAGTTATTCTTCACACACACACACACACACACACACACACACACACACACACAGGTGTAAGGTTAAGTGTGGAACAACCTGATCCTGTTGGATTTATTTTTCATGAGCTTCTGGTCCTTCAGAGAGCTGGACAGCTGATACCTCTGTGTGTAGGAAATGTTACACAGCACAATATTAAACACTGATACGTTTATTGGTTCTGGTTTCGAGTTTTACTAAGTTAATTTCAGCATTTACAATTAATTTCCTGTTTTATTTTGAATTATTCCCTCCTGTTCATGCTCCTGAGTTAACGCTTTAGTGTTTCCTGTTTTATTTTGTAGTGTTTCTGTGGTTACTTCCTCCTTGTCTGACTTAATTAAATGTCCTCATCGGTCATGTGAAAGGCTCAAATAAACAACCTGCTGCTTCGTTCACATACTTGTGATGCCGGAGGATTCCACTAGAGGGCGCACCACATAAATCAAACAGCATAAAACACAGAGGTAGAGAAGATAGATAGGCATGCAACAACGGCACATTAGTGTCGGATAGTTTCTGACTTTATTTGCTTTTCTTCCAAACTTTCCGCGGCAGCTGTCTGGGCCTCCGAGGGGTCACGTGCACACGGCCACGCGCACAACCAACCCTGCAAACCCCCCCGCAGGAGGTCATGTGGACGCTTTATCTTTAGCTACAGTTTTAGTATAGCTGCACTAAACTTTGCACCCCCCCCACCCACACACACACACACACACACACACACACACACACACACACACACACACACAGACAAATACAGTATTTTGAATTGAATTGAAATGCACGCAAAGAACAAGCGTATTCAGTCTCACCTGTGTCTTCATTGGCTCCAGCAGTCCTTTTAATATTGAGACTGTTAAATGCACATGAAATAAAAGACACTAAAAGGATTATTGTTCTTGCTGGTTTATTTGTTTTAATACTGAAACGACCACGAACCATCCAGTTGTTTCTCAGTCTAAAACACAGAAGTACTTTAATGCCAGTCTTTATTGATTCAGGAGCTGTGTGCTGTTTTCAGGCGCCGGGGTCTATGTGGTGGGGAATATGAGGAAGCCGGTGAAGATGTGTCCGGTGCTCGTGCTCGTCACGATGTTGTTGTACCGAGTGGACTCCAGATGCACCGTGTCTCCGACCTCCAGCTCCAGCAAGGCCGAGCCGGAGGTGACCAGGAAGCCGTCGGCCTGGTCGCAGAGCGTCGTGTGAACGTTGGAGCCCTTCATCAGCTTCAGACACACCTGTGATGAGATCACATTGGAGGTCGCTTGAAAACGGCAAAGTACAGCAAATTTAAGTTTCTAAAAAAATATTTTCTCCTTTTTCTGTAAAGTCAGAAACGAACATCTTTCATTGGCGTCCATTGATTTCTATGCAGCCCATTTGGCCTCATGTCTTTAGGTTAAGCTCTGTTGATATTTAAAGTAAATAATCAATAAATGATGACTCACTCTGCTTTTAGCTGAAACGTGGTAACTGAAGAAATAAATGCCTTTGGTTTTGCTGGTGTACGTCCCATTTGTCAAGGCTTCTCCTTTAAACTGTGGATGCAGATCCGGCAAAATCTCTCTGTTGGAAAGTCAAACACATGAAACACGTTGCTTTGTTGGCTTCTTCTTCTATCATTAAAACACTTGTAGTTTTCACTGACTTGTTGAAGTCGAAGACCGTGTCGACCTCTGGTTGATCTGTTGACTCCCGTTTGTGGGAGAAGAAGGACTTATGCTCGCCCAGAGGGTTGAAGGGTCTTCCTTTATCGCCCGGCCGGCCTGGATCACCGGGGGGTCCCGGGAGACCAATGTCTCCCTTCAGCCCAGGCCGTCCAGGTGGACCCCGCATACCTGCAGAGCCTTTCTGGCCCCTGATAGGCTGAGCTGCCTCACCTGTGCAGACAGACGGAGTTACTCCATGTCACAGATTTGTTTGAGTGAACTGAAACTAGAAACATGTTCATCTTCAAAAAGTAAAAGTCACTTTGTACTATAATCTAAATAAGACTAAAACAAATGTCCTTTTTTATTAACATACATTTGGTAGTTCCTTTGCTAAATGCCCATCAGGGGGCAAAATTGTCACTTGATTTATGACCCCAGTGAATATTTGTGTTTATTTCTTTTGTTCTCAACAGCACGTTCATTTTATATGATAACGAAGGTTTACGCTTTTAGGGCCGGAAAAACATTAAACTGAATTGTCATTATTACAACTTCCTGTTTAGATGTGGTTAGAGCAAATTGTTTCCACCCTCTGATCCACATACAAATGGTTGCGTCTCGATTTAGGGCTTCAATACGTGATCGATCGAGTGATTTGTTGTATTTGTGGAGTAAACAAAACAAAACAAATACTCACTGTACACAAGAGCAACACCCCCACAAAATGTTAATTTAATGAATAAACTTTAACATGTAAGGTTTATTTTACAGCTACTCAGTCGTAAAGCATCAAATTTGATCAGATTATTATGTTTAAAACGTTTTTAAAAACACAAAATGTGTGTGTCAATGTGAAGTTTGAGCTCACCGGGGTCTCCCTTCTCTCCCTTGGTGCCGTCTAAGCCGTTGGGGCCGTGGGTGCCAGGTATCCCAGGAGTCCCTGGATATCCATTGCTGCAGGACTGAGTGACGACTGGGCCAACGTGAACCAGGAGCAGCAACACTGCAGTACTGCAGGTCAGCCACCAGGGGGCCTGAGTCAACACAGTGATAGAAGGACATGTAAAGGTTTTTGTGACTTAGGAGGACGTTGTCGGTTTGTTTGTTTGTTTGTTTTATTCAGAACAATAAGTGAGACCTAAATCATGACCCACACTCAGTCCTTCTCTTGTGTGCTTCATCAGGTCTTTGTCCTAAATCTAGGTTCTAGGTTTTCGCTTATTGCTTATTCTTCTTTTATTTGCCTTGACCAAAAAATGTACAAAATTAAAAAGAGAGGCCTCAGATTGTTCATCCGTCCTTTATTTATACCGCTTTCCCCGTCGAGGGGTCGCGACATGGAACTGATGCCGGCACCACTGAGCAGGAGGCGAGGTGCGAGGCGAGCACGTGTTTGCACCTGGAGAGAACCCACAGCGAGAACATGCAGACTCCACGGGGATTCAAACCAGGAACCTCCTCGCTGAGAGGGGGACAGAGCTCAGCACTGTGCCGCCCAATCAGATTGTATTTAAAATGCATTTACTGAAGGAAACTCTGCAGAACAATTCTAATGCTTTGACACTTTATAATAGCTGTGAGACAATCTTGAAACAAAGATATTACAATTCACAACTAACACAATTTGATTACTAAAAACTTGTTCTTTAATGCATTTAAATGTACATGTTCAGCTCTTTAAGAACATGCAGAATACAAAAGCCTGAATACAGCTCAAAATGTTCCACTCTGACAAAAACCTAAGTTTAAAAGTTAAACACAATGCCAAAGAAATTTAAACAAAAGAGAAATCAAGACGAATCAGACGAGATTTCCTTGTAAGACCTCCAACTTCTGTAGCAACAATTCTTCTGTCTAAAAACACACTTTCTCTCTCCCGCTCACTATAAATATAAATTGCATCATTCAGTTTTATAGCACATAGAAGTCTCACCATTTGCAGGTAAAGCAGTCACTCGCGCTCTGGTGAAAAATGATGAACCGATGAAGAGACGTTCTGCTCCTCCTCAGAAACAGCAGCTCAGTCGAGTGAAAAAAAACAACAAAATCAGGAAGTGCAACGCTTCAGGAGATGACCATCGCTCCTCTGTTGGTGTTCAAAGACATCAAGTAGGATACAGACGCACTCGCTGCAGGAAGTAACCACGTTTAAAGTTTAAAGTGCAACTCTGAGCTACCTATAAAACAAATTAATTTCTTGTAATTCTTGTAATTCTTGTCTTCCCATTGGTGGAGGAAAATGTATTATTTAGAGCAACAGACTTAAATTCATTATGTTATATTTTCTACAGTATGAATGTTTCATTTTGGGAAAAAAAACCATCAATTCAGCGAGTGACAACTTGTATCTGAAATATTGTGATGTGATGTAAAGTATATGAATGAATACATACAAATGTAAAATATTAATTTTAATAAAATACTGTAATTTAGGGACATAGAGGTGCTACAGACTTTAAGCTATATAGAACCTTATTAAAATATTTACTTTAAAGTGTCTTAATTGATCCAAAACTTTTTTATATATTTTTTATTTGACTACATACATCACCTTAAATATTTCCAATATTATCAAAGCCAGAGAAATCCTTCTTTTTATCGTTTTAACGTGACGCGTCTTGAGCTGCGATGAGATTTTTATCGTTGCTGTGAAAACGTTTTGTTACGTTAAAGAACGCTTCATTAGGAAGCGTGATCTGAACAGCTGCCGTCCTGTCGCTGTTTGTGCAGCTGTGATAAAAACGTCATGTGAATTATTAAACATAAACATACTCTCTTCATCAAGACGAAGATCCACCTGATGTGCGTTTGGTCCAAGATAAAACGCGACGGGAAGTCAGACACTAAAAAAACCCCCATCAAAACATCCAGCTGTCCGTCTGTCCTGCTCCGTGCTGCGCTCTGGCGTCCGTGTGACGGACGAAGGTGCACGTAGCCGTAAAGGAGCGGACACACATGTTGGTGTAAGTTCTGGGTCGGCTCGGTTTCGCCCATTTATCTTCACTACAGTTGAAACTGTTTTCAGCTGTAGTGTTTTGGGTGTGTAGTAGCAGAGAGAATCACTCCCATGATTCCCCGCTAGCCTCAAGCTAATCTTGTTGTTGTATTGATTGAGAGCCCCCTGGTGGTGGACTCGACGTACTGTGCCTTTAAGTTTGCTGTTTTTAAAAAAAGGAGTAGATGTATTAGAGAATGGAAGGCGGCCGATGTCCCTCCGTCCAGCCTTTGGTTCACTCGATTAGGTTTCGGTGGCAGCTTTTGAAGAATTGACATATAGGCTGATAGATCGCCAAAAGGCAGGTGATTCCTTGTTTTGTGACGTAGGCTGTAAATCCTGTAGAAATGGTATTTGCTCTAAAAGGTGGACCACTTATCACTTCCATGCAGTTTAATTTGAAGTATGCAGGTTTTGGTCGAGGAGTTTTGTTTGTTTGTTTTTGTTTTTTTGTTCTTTTTTTTCGTTTGGGTGTGACTTAATTTAATGTATTTTTCTTAACCACTCTATTTTATTGCTTTATTTGAACAATGTCTTTATATTTTATGTTTTTGTCCCTTTATTTTGTTCTGATAATGTTGCCCTTGCTGGGCATTGTTGTATTGTCCAGTGTTGTGTTGTTGTAATATGTTTGAAAACAATAAATTGTTGGTCATAAAAAAAAAAAAAAAAAAGAGAAGATGTACCAAGTTAGAAAGTTTCTCACCCGTTTCGTCTCGTTGGGTTTTTTCTCTGTAATAATTATATAAAGTTTATCTGACACAGCGAATCACCCACCAGAGGAAGTGAAACATTTAAACAAGAAGTCAAGAAAAACTCCACCTGAAGAAAAACTGATGATAAAGCATCAATAAATGTATCTGATTTTTTTTTTTTAAATTTTAAATGAACATTTTGTTCTGTTTTTCTCTGAACTTCCTCTCCCTTGTTGCCTCAAACACAGGCTGCTTTCCTGACAGAGTGTTTCTCTGGCTCCAAACCAAGTATAGAGTTCAGTATCTGTTCCACAAAATGTTTAATTCCTCCAGCAGTAAATAGCTGAGGTATTACATTAATATAATGTGTTTTGAAATATGCCAGTATGTCGGTTTCTGTGTTGGTCAGATCCTCTTTCAGCGTCCTTGTTTTGTGAGATTCAGCCAGTGATCACAACAGTTTATGTAAAGAAACAAAACAGCAATTATAATGTGTGATTAGGACATAAAGTAGTATGTAAATATTAAAATCACAAATCAACAGACCCAATAGATTTATATTTCTTCAGCTCTCTGTTTGGCATCCATTAATATTCACTACCCATTGATTTCTTAACAGGCATTATGAAGCCCAATGATGGCGGTCACCATATTGGGAATGCAGACTCTTTCTTACTTTGGATCAATCAAGAAACATTATGTGCGCAGTGGTCCATCAACAACACAGTTTTGCTCTGCTGGAAAGTAGTACCCTCTGGCTCTGTATTTAAAATGTGAGCACATCCATGAGCAGCTGTACACATGTCACGAACTACAAGATCACAGGAGAACTACAAGATCACAGGAGAACTACAAGATCACAGAGAACTACAAGATCACAGGAGAACTACAAGATCAGAGAAAACTACAAGATCACAAGAGAACTACAAGATCACAGAGAACTACAAGATCACAAGAGAACTACAAGATCACAAAGAACTACAAGATCACAGAGAACTACAAGATCACAGGAGAACTACAAGATCAGAGAAAACTACAAGATCACAAGAGAACTACAAGATCACAGAGAACTACAAGATCGCAAGAGAACTACAAGATCACAGGAGAACTACAAGATCACAAGAGAACTACAAGATCACAGAGAACTACAAGATCACAGGAGAACTACAAGATCAGAGAAAACTACAAGATCACAGGAAGAACTACAAGATCACAGGAGAACTACAAGATCACAGGAGAACTACTAGATCACAAAGAACTACAAGATCACAAGAGAACTACAAGATCACAGGAGAACTACAAGATCACAGAGAACTACAACATCACAAGAGAACTACAAGATCACAGGAGAACTACAAGATCACAAGAGAACTACAAGATCACAGGAGAACTACAAGATCACAGAGAACTACAAGATCACAGGAAGAACTACAAGATCACAGGAGAACTACAAGATCACAAAGAACTACAAGATCACAAGAGAACTACAAGATCATAGAGAACTACAAGATCACAGGAGAACTACAAGATCACAGAGAACTACAAGATCACAGAGAACTACAAGATCACAAGAGAACTACAAGATCACAGGAGAACTACAAGATCACAGAGAACTACAAGATCAGAGAGAACTACAAGATCACAAGAGAACTACAAGATCAGAGGAGAACTACAAGATCACAGGAGAACTACAAGATCAGAGAGAACTACAAGATCACAGAGAACTACAGATCAGAGAGAACTACAAGATCACAGAGAACTACAAGATCACAGGAGAACTACAAGATCACAGGAAGAACTACAAGATCACAGGAAGAACTACAAGATCACAAAGAACTACAAGATCACAAGAGAATTACAAGATCACAGGAGAACTACAAGATCACAAGAGAACTACAAGATCACAGGAGAACTACAAGATCACAAGAGAACTACAGATCAGAGAAAACTACAAGATCACAAGAGAACTACAAGATCACAAGAGAACTACAAGATTCTATACTATACTACTATAAGTGATGTTTTGTGAGTTGGTGGCAGAAAATAGACACACAACACTTTGTCAAATGTTATTGTTTTATTTTCATTTTACAGAAATGACATCAAACTGATCCCATTGAGACTTTACCTGCAAGTGCATGAAAGAGATAAACATTTAGTCTTTATTGAAAAGTTAAAAGAACGTTTTTTTTTAAAGAAAGGGAGTACAATGTTTGGAATGAGCCTCGGCATGCTGTTTGGTGCTCAGTGAGGCTGTTTGGTGCTCAGTGAGATTTCAGCAGGAAGCCGGAGAAGACGCTGTAACCACTCCGCTTTCCTCTCATCCCTCTGTAGTCTCGGGTTTCTAGCCACACCTCCTGATCCCTGGACAGGTAGACCGCCAGGCCACCTGATGTCACCTGAAATCAGGACCGGAAGGAAAATTACTCTCTATTTGTAAACCTGCATGTCAGCGGTCTCACCTGTGGGAATTACCCAGAATTCATTGCAAACAGGAGATTGAGATCAAGCCTATTTCTACGTGTGGATTATTTAATTTTAATTTACTGATGAAAATATGAAGGTAGCTCATGATGTGCAGAACCATTAGTCCCATGACCTCGAGGTGGTGTTAAATGTCCGTACCTGTCTCCTGGTGCGGCGATGATCGCAGAAGGCCGTCAGCGGCGTGTTGTCCAGTTTCATCACCACACACAGGCGGTCGTCTAAAGAGGCGTGGAACACAAAGTAATATATTCCCGGGACCCGGCATCTGGAAATCAAACAAATCAATCACTTCAAAGAGCTTGATCCTGTTAACTTAATCCAGACTTCCTCGCAGAACTATGTAAAATATTTGATTTGCTGTTTTTGCAAACTAGCATCACTAAGGTGGCAAAATCTTTTATTTTTTTTCCCACAAATTTTGTCCAAAACGAATCCTCTCCATAATCACTGGACTGGTCATTCCCAGATGTGTGACGATATTTGAGATTGGATGAACGTGAGTGTGATTTTCCAAACAGGTGTTTTCTCACCTGAAGCGTCCTGTCGCGGTGTTGTAATCGTCGTTGATGTTGGTGATCACGTTTTCGAAGCGGATGACGCTCGCTCTGTCGGGGTATTCGTTAAGAAGTCTGGCCACGCTGAACGCCGCTTGCTGCTGGACTCCAACAAATCTGCAGCCGCGAAAAAAAACAACCCACACAGAACACACAAGATCATCTGACACGGATTCACACGCTGACAGAACCGAGGGTCGTTTATTTGAATTCATGTCGGCATGAAACCTCCAGTTAATAAATCTGGGATGATTGGTTTTCATGTGGACGTTGCTGTCATTGAATTCAGGTTTTCCTTTGAAGTTACCCTGATTCTCCTGGTTCTCCTGGAGGTCCGGGTACACCTGGGTTCCCCGGTAACCCTGGTTCCCCGCTCTGACCGCGTTTACCAGCAAATCCCAGCAACCCCGGCTCGCCCTTCTCTCCCCTCTGTGGGCCGAGATCGCCGTACCAGGCCGCCCCTACAAAAAACAACATCAATCAATGTCAGAATTAGTTCATTTCCTGTGTACCGGTGGCCTAGTGGTTAGTCCATCTTGAGGCTGTACCCTTCCGTACATGGGGCGACCCGGGCGCCAAAATGGACACAATGAAAAATTCTCAGAAGAACTGTCCTACCTGCACCTCTCTTTTGATGTTTCTGACTTTGCATGTGTGTGTGTGTGTGTGTGTGTGTGTGTGTGTGTGTGTGTGTGTGTGTGTGTAATACCTTGCTGTCCTTTCTGTCCATTCGCTCCGTCTCGACCATCTCTGCCCGGCATCCCGGGAATACCTTTAAGGATTTAAAGACAAACGTATATATATCATGTAAGTATAATATAAGTGTGCAAATTGACACGTTCAAATATATCAACACGTACCTGGCATCCCTGGTATCGCGGGGCAGGTTTCTATGGCAACCAGGACAGGTAAGGCCAGGGAGAGGAGGGCACAGATAAGGAGACAGCAACGCTGCAGCATGATGGATGACCTGACGGGGAGAAGAGGAGACAGAGGAGACAAATTCTCCAGTTTCTATTTAAAGGGTAACACTTTAAATTAAGGTCACAATATTGACCTTGAACTAGCTGCTAATTAGCAGCACACTGGCTGCTTATGACGCTTAGCATGGCCTTGAGGTGGAAGTAAACAAATATTCAGATCATAATTTACTTATATAACTTATTTTCAGTAAGCAGTGAACTCTTAGTTAACAGACTATTAGTTAAAGTCTCTGGTCATGTAGAATGAGGTACCAATAAGCACTCAAATTATGATCATTAGGCAGAAAGTATGCTACTAATTAGCATGCTAATTAAGTCCTAGTAAATGGTGGAAATTGTGTGCGTAATCAAAAGCTCTGAAAATGTAAAGAGACAGATAAAACTGCTGACAAATCTATAAATGGAACTCATCGGCTTTTAAAACAAACAAATATATCGTACATGCAAAAGATTAAAAACTCACCTGAAAGAATCCAGGAGTTACATGAAAGTTGAATAAAACCGAAGTGAAGCTCAGAGTCGTGCAGCGGCCAGAAGAGGAAGCCGACACAAAACCGAAGATTCAGCAGCTTCGAGGAGGATTCGAGTTTTTTTTTTTTTTTTTAGAGCGGGAGTCAAAAGAGAGAGAGAGAGAGATAATCAGTGACATCATTTTACTGTTTTGTTTTAATTATTTTATTTATCTGCTCATTACTTTATACTTTGGAAATATTGTCCTCGCTTTATTCATGCGGACAAAACTTGAAGATTCAAAAACGTGATAAAAAGAGAGAACTGTTTTATTACAATTTTTTTTTTTTTTATAAAGTCATGATTATGTTTTTTTAACATAACTGGCACGACTTTTTTTATCTCCTTTTTTAATTTATGCAAAATGACATACAGACATGTACAGAAAATAACATATGCAGGACCGACTTTTTTACTCGTATAGAGATAGATAGATAGATAGATAGATAGATAGATAGATAGATAGATAGATAGATAGATACTTTATTGATCCCGAGGGAAATTCAAGGCATCCAGTAGCATTATACAGACAGGCAGGACACAAGACATTAGTTACAATACACACCCGCTGTCCCCCCTCCCCTCTGTATACAAATCCCCCAAACAGATTTAGCAGCCCCTATGTGACTAAGAATAAACATAATTATATGTTAAACCTGTGCAGTTAGCATTAGCAGTTAGACTTAAAACTAATATAGCATAATGTGCATAACCTGTGAGGAGAGAAAAACATGTGTTGGTTAAAAGAGACCTGTAAACAGTTAAAGAGCCTTAGAAACAAAGTGCTGACCTTTAGAAACTAGTTACATGTGCATGTACAGAGGTGTTTGAGGTATTGCCAGAGGTGTGAGTACAGTCGTTAAACAGTCAATGCAGGAATGTAAATTGGCTCACCAACTTAAAGGAGCAGTGATTTGCATTAAGTGTCCTAGACAATATGGTGAAACCAGGAGTGGTTAGGGTAATTATCGTTAAGTACCCAACTATTGAGGGGCAGATTAGCATTAAGTGTTGAAGACAATAGAGTGAAACTTGACCTAATTAGGGTGATCATGTCAACCCTTACAGATGTAGCATAACACAACAGTAGGATGAAACCAGACATGATTAGGGTGATTATCTTTAAAGTGACCAGTGCTCAGTAAAGTGACTATCAATATGCATTACAGTGTCCAACTGGGGGCTGACTCTGAGGTCAGCAGTGCAGGTGAGGAGTGAGAAAAAAGTGAAAAAAGAGTCCAGGGATCACAGTGTGCTTCTTCCCTGCCGTGACAGTGAAGTGTTGTACAATCTGATGGCCAGGGGGACAAAAGAGTTCTTGAGTCTGTCCGTGGAGCACGACTGTGACAGCAGTCTGTCGCTGAACATGCTCCTCTGCCCGGTGAAGGTGCTGTGCAGAGGGTGGTGTGTGTTGTCCATGATGGAGAGCATTTTGTCCAGAGACCTCCTCTCTGCCACTGTGACCAGTGAGTCCAGCTCTGTACCCACCACAGAGCCGGCCCTCCTCACCAGTCTGTCCAGGCGTGCTGCGTCCCTCTTCTTGCAGCTTCCTCCCCAGCACACCACGGCGTAGAAGAGGACGCTGGACACCACAGACTGGTAGAACATCTGAACCACATATTGTACCTCGGGTTTGTTAGTGAGGATGGTCTGCTGCTATCAGACCATCCTCACTCAGACCTCTGTGTAGTCAAGTCACTGCATGAATGTATAACTCTGTGATCGTCTCATCCTAACACACAGAAACACTGTGTACTCTCACCTCGGGGTAAACCAGACCAAACCAGTGAAGTGGAAACACACACCTACAGCAACAATAAGTGTGGGTCAGAAACACTCAGAAACTGCGGCAGTGGGTGCTGGACACGGGCCGTCATCCATGTTTAGTTATGTGTACATAGTTTTTACACTTAAATATTGTGTCTAAACCAGGAAGAGGAGTTTATAGCTGGTTGGAGATCAAATAAAAAAAGAGCCCTAAAGGGTGCGAGCTGTCTTTCTCTCTTCTGAGAAACGTCGCCCTGGTGCTGCGACCCTTTAAACCTTTGACTCCTGACAGTGCGTTCCTTTCAAGCCAGATTTCCCAATTCAAACAAAAACAACCCATCTTCATACGCAATGAGAAAACAGAGCGAAGAGTTCAGCTGAGGATGTGAAGAAAGAAGCGAAAGTTTACCAGAAAGAAGAAGTATAAAAAAAAAAATTATATATATATTAAAGTTTCACTTCCATAACCATCAACGGGTCAGATGTGATCAGGGAAAATATCCAAGTTGATTGTGACCTCTCTAAACTTTTTTTTTTCCAGATGACTTCATGGCAATGTGTTATTTCTTTTCGGTACAGAAATGAGACCAGGAGTTAGCCTAGCTTAGCATAAGAGATTTTCCAGATTAAATTCATAAATTTAAGAGAATAAATTTGGAAGTTGATGAGAACGAAGTTGTACAGTTATTTTAGTCTGTATCAGATGAACAGAAGCTGCTTGTATGAAACATGGAGCAACTTGTGAAGTTGGACTTTTAAACAGGTTTCATAAAAAAGGAAATCTTTAACTTTTGGCTCAACAGCACTATGGCAATCAGGACCCTAAAAATGGCCTGATTTTTGCACAGGCCTTTGGCTGCTCTTCTGATTCTTTTAGGATGATGCTTTAATTAAAAACCATTCTCTCCGTTTACACATTTGATAACCTAAATTAATGATTCATATCTGTTATATTTATGACTTTAATATTGAAATTTTAGATTTTTTTCAGCTAGTTCCAAACAATTTAAGACAGAACAACCAGAATTGCAGTTTTTTAAAACGTACAGTATTTTTGGTATTAAACATATGGAAACTTATTTCTGCAGGTGACAGAAAAACTAACGTAGAAAAAAAGTGAATAAGGCTTCGAGGCAAGTTGTAACTGATGGAGTGATTTCCATAAGACTGGATCATGCAATCCCATATTTCATCCTCACTCATTCTGGCAAAATCCTGATGTTTAACAACAGCTTGAACTTGAACAGCGAAGCAGGCGGAGGATATATGGTATTAAGGGAGCTTCAACAAATTAGTGATAGTCTGAAAAAATAGAAATAGAAGGCTACGAATGAAGATGTAAAGATCACGTATTTTCCTCCTTTTCTCAGAGCTCCTCTTCATCATGTGTGTGAAGTGTGTTGTTGTAAATCCACTCTGATCCTGTATTTGATCATGTCTATAAACCCCTCTATTTCAGCCCTGCTCAGAACAGGCTGTTTCTTTGTCTGTAGCTTTAAATATGTAAATGAGCTGTGTCTGGCCACGCCCCCTCTCTGGAAGGGCCTCGGGTGCACTCGGTGCTTTCTGGCTCCATGTCCTATTGTTTACGGTGAGAAGGCAGACTCAGAGGGCAGAACAAACACCTAGCTGTGGGAGTGTCACCCACCTGGGGGAGGGGCTACTGCCCTTTGTGATGTCATGAAGGGAACATCTCCAAAACGGCCTGTTTGAGCACACATTTTCTGAAAAGTGGAGCAGGCAGAAGACGATGGACTTGAATCTTTTAGCAGACAGGCATATTAGCGTGTTTTGCATAATAAGTGACTTTTAAAACAACACAAACACAACTGTAAGTAATATTTTTTTATTTTACTGATAAAGTAAAAAATAAAATGTCCAGCAGTGAAAAAGAAGGAAGCAGGTGAGTCAGAAGCAGTGGTTCTCACATATGACTTTACTGTGATGGTGAGTTATGATGAAAATACGTCTTTAAAACAGAAATCCTGAACAGATACAGTCTCAGGTTGCAGCTCAGACTCTGTGACATCACAGCGACTATATCTGAACTTTACTCTGTGTTTGCGAAGAGCAGGAAGCCGTTGAAGATGATCATTTTTTCCCGCGTATCTCGCAGGTCGTTATTTGGTATCGGTCTCTCCGTGTCACTGAACGTCTCGAGCCAAACCTTCTGATCAATCGCCAGCTCCAAGACCGCACCGCCCGACAGAACCTGAAACACGAAACAGAACGATCAGAGAAGCTCATCTAAAAGAAACACCGTGTGGGTTACAAACAAGCTTCACTGTGGTTTTCACCCCCTTAAATGGTGCAGATTTATAAAGCGTGTGTTTAACCTTTAAACGCATATGGAGGTCATATTTAGGAGGCCCGTCTTGCTGAATAACGTGAGTGAGTTTAAGTCTATCAGATTATAAAGTTATTAAAGGATGGTGAAGTTTATTTGTTGGGTTTTTTTGGACAGCTGAAGATAGGCAGGAAACACCGGGGAGGAGAGAGTGATGGGATGACAAGCAGCAAAGGACCGAAGTCAGATTTGAACCCACGACCACTACGAGGACGACTTTGGCCTTCGTACAACGGGGGAAACAACATAACCGCTCGGCTTTCTGGCGCCCCCATTTGTGCGAGGTTTAACTCGTGCACAAGCTGCACAGTCCCTTTGGAGAGCTCGCTGTCACGTCCTCTCGTGTGTTGCTATTAGAATAAGGTTCAAGGTTCTTTATTTGTCAATTCCAAAATATGTCAGACATACAGTGAAATCGAAATTACGTTTCCCCCCTCCCCACGGTGCAATGTAGATAAAAAAGGTCCGGAAAATAAAATAAAACAAGGTAAAAAAGATAACTAATATTTACATTAATAAACCTAAATGTGCAAAAAGTACAAAGTTAATAAATAAATAGGAAGTTCTTGCACTCTGCTGCACTGACCTGATCGTAGTTCTTGTTGTAATCACAGAAACCCAGTTTGTGTTCCCGAGCGTCAGAGACAATATTCAGGCAGACGGTGACCTGAAAAACACACAACAGACAAGAACAGCTTTATCAATGACATCAATCAATCAATAAAAGGATCTCACACGGCACACATCTGAAGTAAAACACAACCTGTCAGATAATTATCACCATCTGTGATCACATGAGTGTGTTACCTTCGCTGCAGAGTGGAAGTTGAAGTAGTAAACTCCAGGTATTCTGCAGGTGAACACACCCAAGGCTGCGTTAAAGTCACCTGGATTGTTGACCACAGTTGTCTGATAGGTTACTTTCTGAAACACACACACACACACACACACACACACACACACACACACATGAACGAATGAAGAACAGGTCAGTGAGAGGAAGAAGTCGGTGCATTTAAAGAGAGGAGGTTTAAGATCGAGAAGAATCCTCAAAATGGATCTTTGTGCTTTTCTGCAGGGCCGTGTTCAGACGGGTGTTCAGGGGGGGCCGTGGCCCACCGCTTTGGCCACCCCAAAAATCTGAACCTATGATTGAGCGTATGCTTTTTTTTTATTTGCAGGAGTGGGACTGAAGTTAAAGTCAACTATTCTAGATGTTTCCAAGAGTCTGCTCTGCCAGTGTTTTTCGTTAAGGGTAAATGTAGTCACCTTTTTCTTTTTTTGTAGGTACTTTTGGCTCAGCTCTTTCAAAATATATAATATTTTACATTTTTATTACATTTTTATTTTACATTTTTTTGCACCTGAGACTCAACAATTCAAATTTGCTTGCTGCTTTAAGATTTTAGCAAAAACGTGTGGCCCCTTTCTAACATCCGATAATAATAATAACAATAATGCATTTTATTTAATGGCGCCTTTCAAGCCACCCAAGGTCGCCTTACAGTGGATAAAAGCATTACCGATGGACATACTCCCCACGGTGGAGTGTTTTAAGTCTCGTCTTAAGACCCATTTTTATTTTTGAGTTTTGTGGTCCTCTGTGTCTTTTACTTATTTCACTAGTTTACTACGTCTTTTATTGATTTTATTGTTTTATTTATGGAAACGTCTTTGAAATTTTTGTTTGTTTTTACTATCATATGTACATTTCTTTGTTGTTTAAATGTGCTATACAAATAAAGTGGATTGGATGCTGTACTTGGCCATTGGTAATTTTGCAAGTTTGACAAAAGCATGCACGTCTTTGTTTTTGAGTCCCTTGGCAATCAAGATAAGAAAATGTATATGCTGCCAAATGGTTTTACATATTTTTACCGGGGATAGAAGGGGTTAAAAAAAAAAAGGGGCGTGTGCACACAAACTTCATGAGTCAGTGCTCCTGGTCTGGACACGCCCCCGACTTTATTTATACTAAAGGCTGAAAAACTGGCTTTAATTTAGGGACAGAAATAACGAATCCTTGCAGAGAAAGTAAAAACATCTGAATGGTAAAAAAAATGTTGTTTTAGAAACTTGGACAGAGCGAAAGGTGAACGACAGACTGAACCTGGTTTATTCTCGGGTAGCTGGTTTCAGTCCTCATCACTGAAAACGCTGAGTGGTCCTGCTGATGGGCGTGTTGTCCTATACATGGGAAACACACACACACACACACACACACACACACACCATCACTCCTCAGAATATGCAATTTTAACATAAACACAAACTTTTACGGCGCTAAAGCACATAGTTTTATTAACTTTATTTCAACGTCATACGTTACCTTGTCCGATGCTCCTTCCGTTGGGTCCGGGGCGACCAGCTGTCCCGGGGAGACCAGAAGCTCCCAGATTTCCACGGTAGCCTTTAGGGCCCATTTCCCCTTGCAAACCGCGAGTCCCAGCCTCGCCATTCAGCCTCAGGAGAACGGATGAATCCACCGGACCGGCCGTCATAACAACTGGAAGGGAAAAACGTGAATCGTTCATTTTTTTTTTTTTGGTGCTGGGGGGGCGGGGCATCATAAACACCAAAATAATTAATATACCTGGGTCTCCTTTCTCTCCCTTCACTCCAGGTAATCCGTCTCTACCCGGGGCGCCGTTAACCCCTGGTTGTCCGTCAGAGCTTCTACAGCTCGGGTCACATTGGACGGATGTCACACTCAAGGTCACGCCCACAAGAACCAACATCCCATAATAACCTCCCATAGTTGGAAACAGTCACTGACTTTGAGGAGAAACAGAAGATAAAAGTCAAAAGACGAAAAAGAGACGATTATTATTGATTATTATTTGTTCTGTCATTTTGGGGCTTTTAAAATAACTCTGACCTTAAAGAGCGAGTTATTTTAGTATTTCTCTATAACTATTTGTTTTCTGGCAATGTGAAGCGCGCTCTTAAATATCCTTCAGATCTTGATTTTAGGGATCAATAATATTACTGACGATTAAAGTTTAGCAGCCAGCGAGAAAGAAAACAAGAAAAGTGTGATCTCAGCTTTTTAGTCAATTATTATAAAAACAAGACAACGTTTAAGTTCAGTCAGAGATCAGAAGATCAGCCTGTGAGGTTATCTGACAGCACTCACTCTTAATGCCCTGCTAAGCATCACAGAATTGATCTTTTGTAAAAAAAAAAAACAAATCAAAATTTGTCAATTAAGGGAAAATTTAAACAGCAAAATGTGATTAATATTGAGAATGGATAACGGGTAGTAATGTATAAGTTTATACTTCATACTACTCCTTTTTGGACATGTTACATTTTAAAATATTTTCTTATTATTATTTTGTTGTTGTCTTCACCTTTTCAAAATAAAACAATAAATAATTCAAGAATATAAAGAGGAGCTTTCTGTCTGGAAAAAAGGCCCCTAATGAACCTTTACTGAGAATCGCCCCTGAGTTAAACACTTCTAACCACATGCTGTTAGAAACGCTGACTGTGTCTTCAAACATTCAAACATAAAGTCTTTTTAAAATGTGGACTTCAGTTTTGTTTTTAAGCACAAATCTTAAAATCTAAACTGAGATTTTAAAGTCACATCTCTGCAGGTCAAACTTAAAGAATCAGAAATAAATGTTTAACAGAACAGAAACACTGAGTGTCCCAGATCGAGTTTTATTGATTTCATTATTTTCTTTTGTGAGCTGGTTTTGCAGACAAACAGCTTTTATACAAATATACAAACATCATCCAAAATATCTCAGATCTTAATATCAGACAAAATCTTTGACTCACCGCTCAAGTTTTCTGTCTCGACTCACGAGATCTGGAGCTGCAATAGGAAGGACGAGTCGTCCTCTTTTTTCACACACACACACACACACACACACACACACACACACACTGACACACACACACAGTGTACACAATCTGCAGGAAGTGAAACTTGTGATCAGGCAGAAAAAGATGGATCAGATCTGGTTATTTTTTATTGATTGATTTGACAGAGAACATTACTGTAAATATACAACAGTTAGCCAAAAGGCTAATTTCCACCCGCTGCCCCTAGCATTGCTAAAAACTACAAATACACTGTAAAACAGTAAACAACATTTGGCGAGACATTCTGTAAAGGAGCTTTATTAACTGTATTAATTAGGATTTATTAACCTTCATAAGTAATAAATATGAAATATGAATAACTCACATAAAGTCTCAATAATGTTAATAAACATCTTAATGTTTATGACTGTATATAAACTGTTAATAAGTTTCTAATAAATGTGTTAAATACGCCTCTGCTGACACTTAAACAAGAATCTAATAATCTCTTATTAGTGACTTATTAATTAATCACCTTCATATCAAGTGTTACCTATTATGTCATAATGTCAATTTAGGTGAAGGACTCAGACGGTTTGTTGCGCCACCATGTGGTCAAAAGATGCAGCAGCAACAGTGTGACGAACAATCTGTGAAAGGATCAAGTTGTGACCTTCAGAAGACTTTTGAAGGTGAAATAAATGATTGTAAAGTGGTTGAAACGTAGTGTTGAAGCGTTTTAATCAGTAGGGATATTTATACTTTAATACTTATTTCACAAAATGAATCTTTTATCTTCTCCCCTCTTTTCAGTTTCTTTCTTGAGGCTGAAATGCTTCCACACCTCTGATTTAACGCTGACTGTAGATTCAAACATTCAAACATGACAAAGCCTTTTTAAAATGTGGACTTCAGTTTTGTTTTTACGCAGAAATCTTAAAATCTAAACTGAGATTTTAAAGTCACTAAGCAGCAGGATCTACATCTCTGCAGGTCAAACTTAAAGAATCAGAAATAAACGTTTAACAGAACGGGAAGACGAAAGAGCTTGGGATCAATAAAGTGCAGCTACCTATCTATCTTAACATTATTTTTTGTCTCCAGAGCTTTTACAGTAAGTCTGTCTTTTCTCTGTTTCACTTTGATTGACAGGTGCTTTCATTTCATTTTGATGACTCTTGTAAACAGCCAAAGTTTTATTGAGAATTGCAGCAGGACTTTCCTGCATCCCGTCTATGAAAAGGCCAATCTAAAAAATAGTAACAATTCTAAATCGATTCTACCGTCGTGATTCTTCGGCGTTGTCGCTATTTCGTCACGTGCCGGCGTCTTGTTGAGTGGATACAGAGCGCAGTGCTGCCGGTCCACCGCTTCCTACTTCTGTCCATTGAAACCAAATGTGGTAGTAATTGGGAACCAAAAAATATGCCAATGCAGGGAATTTAAACCATTTCCAACTCGCGATGAAATAAAAGACATCTGTCCGGTTTTAATTATTTATTTGAAAATACAGTTAAAAAAAAAGGACACCAAGGAAAAGACGGTGAATGCTCAGAAAATTAAAAAGAAAAACCATCAACAGGAGAACTAACATTTCTACACACACAAGCGCACGGTTTCCTCCTCATTCTCTACCACCTTTCACCTGTGTTTGCGCGTGCGTGGTTTCCGCGCGCATCTTCATGCACGCGCCTGCACGCACACCAAACCCTAACCCTGTTACCATGACAACTTGTAAAAAAAAAAAAATCATTCTCCTGGCTGGCGCAAGTTGAAATGCAACAAATACATTTTAGCCTTCATTTTGTCCTTCATTAACTTATGAATAACTTAACTTATTTACCACAGTGCGTAAAAATATGTGATTTTAAAATGCAATCATCACTAAATGAACAGGATTTTTTTTTTTACACCAAACACATGATGGAAGTTGGAGGGGCACAGTGGCTCAGAGTGTCAGTGTGTCCACTGTAGGCCTGACCTTCATATAATAACACACCATTCACAGGCTGATATGTTTAATGTGCATTTCCACCTCCTTGGACCTTCAACTTCACGTTGCTCTTCATCAACTAGGCTATTGTTCACATCTAGCCTGTGGACTGGCGCTAGCTCGTGATTGGCACCTGTAATTGGTGGATGTTTGATGACATCATCAGCCAAACCAGAAAAACCAGAAGAGAAAATATCACTCTTTGTAAAATTGGCTCGTCATGCAAAACACAATCTAATGCGACATTTGACAGCTGGGAATGAACATAAAATCATCATGATTTTTTAGTTTTTTTTAGTCTATTCCTTCAACATTTTTTAAGACAATGTCGAGGTAGGGACTCTATATACTGCCTTGGATAATTACAGATACATTAACTATTGGGGGGTTCCCTAAAACAAGTTCACAAATCATAGGGGGGCCTGGGTAACCACCAGGGGGGGCACGGCCCGCAAATGCCCCCCCATAACGCAGACACTGCCATACTCATTCCACCTGCCCCAACACACATGCATCAAATTGGTGACAACAAGTTGTATGATCCATGTGAGATGTGACCAGGGGGCTGACGATCCTTTGCCTTTTAGTTCCTCTGAGATGAGTCTGGAAGGGTTCATTCAAAGAGGACTGTCCTCGGATTGGCGTCTCCGGTTTGGATGACCCTTCACTTCCCTGGCTCGTTTCTTTCCTGTTGGGAGAGAACAGAAGAAGACTTTAAGAAAAGAAGAAGTCTGTCTTACTCTCTGTTCAGCTCCAAACCGTCTGCACTCCTGTGAATAAGCTTCAGTTTATTTCTTTCAGTGTTGTCGTACTTCAAATCTGTCCTGCTCTCATGACCGGGTCTCAGAAAGGCTTTGGACTCAGACTGGGCGGATTCTGGACATTAAATCAAGACCAGCACTAATGGACTGCTCGTCCTTGTCATCACTGTGATGAGAAAAGACAAATCTAACTATGCTCTGTTTTAACTTTTTACTGTTTAAAACTGAACACAAGAAAAGAGACCGAAGAAAAGTGTGAACCTTTTATTTTCAATCGGAAAAATCTGGAGAAAAAATGAATGTTTGACTTACTGCAATATCGGACGACACAGATGAGAACACAGATGAGACCACAGATGAGACCACCGGTGAGAGCACCGATGAGACCATTAAAAACATCATCACTGAGACCCTGGAAGAAACCGGAGGGAGAGAAAGGTTTGTTGTTCACTGTTTGGACTCTTCTGTTTCTTTGTTGACAGCCTCCTTTTCATATCACAACAATAAACTCCCTCCCTCACCTGCCAGGTCACGTCCTCGCTGAGGATGGCGCCCTGAACTCAGGTTTTAACTGAACCTCTGGTCTCTGTCCTGCACTTCAGGGCCCAGGTGTTCTAAAGGATCCAGATTTGCTGATCCACTTCTCTGTTCTTTTTCTACCGAGCTGGGTTTAGCTAATCCAGCTAACGTTTGACCCGCTTGTTAAAAGAAGAACTGGATCAGACCACCCTGATCCACGTTCAGACTGTGACTACAGCAAGACACCGAGGACGTGAAAGTATCAGACCTATCAGAGAGGATCACAATCCTTTTCTCGACATGATCTGGAGGTTTACTCTGGATCAAATCAGGACCGGCTGATCAAATCTTATCGATTAGTAATCCTGTGAACCTCCTGATTTCAAGATCAGATCCTGTCTCATATAGCTTTGACCCTGAAGGATTACTTTAGAACCACGTGTCCCGGGTTTAAACTCACACGACTTCATGTTGTTTACTTCTACTCTAAACGTGGACAGAACTTTGTTTTCGTACCTCCTTGTCTTTGTCTGTCGTCGTTGGTGGGCTTGATGTCTGTTGAAAAATAAAATAAACCCCAACACAATAATGGAACATAGTTTTGTTATTTGGATGCTCTGATTTCTGTTCACCAGCTGGATCTTAACTCGACATAATAAACTGCAGAAAAGACAACGTTCACTTAATTTACTTACCAGTGGTTGTTTTTTGTTCCCTTCCTCTCCAGGCTTCTCTGGCTGTTGAAAAATAAAACATTTACATTATTTAAAACCTCCAACAAACAGTGGAAAATAATTCAAATGAACTATTTTCTCACCCCGCCTTGAATCGGATCTGGACCCCCCCTCGCCTCCACACCTGTTCAAACATGGCGTGTTACTGAAATGTGACACTGTGCCTTTAAGAGCTGAATGTTACTGAAATGTGACACTGTGCCTTTAAGAGCTGAATGTTACTGAAATGTGACACTGTGCCTTTAAGAGCTGAAGGTTACTGAAATGTGATGTTGAAGAACGTAAGCTGTACTCACTGAGATGAACTTGGCATGTTTTTTTGAGTATCTTCTTCGTTGTTTTATTCTTGATAACAACAGTGCAGTTGTAAGTTCCAGCTTTCTGTTCAGTGAAGTTCTTGAGTAGAAGTGAAACGTCTCCTTCAGGTATTTTAGTTTCATTCAGGAAAGTTCCATTTTCAAATTGCTTGTTCTGATCGTCAAGTTCATGTTGTCCATTTCTGAAAGTGTGAACAGGCATTTTGTTGAACATCCATGACACCGATATAGAAAATGAACGTAGATCCAGCGTGGTGTTGAGGTGGCAGGGCAGAGTGACATCGTCCCCGACTTTGGCACGAACTGAGTATTCTGGGGAAATGAGACACGTCATTAAGACTTCCTGTCAAAACATGAAGACACTTGTGAAGAGCTGTGTGAAAATAACACAGACTGTAAATATTAACATTAATACTGAAGAGAGAGAGCTGGAGCTGAGGCGGGTTTTAAACCTCCTGACAAACCGCTACACGGCGCCCACCTGTCAATCAGGGGGGGGGGGGTTGTCTACAGGTACTTTGTAGGTTTAGCCAGTTTGAAAGTATCTGGATAACTTCAGGAGGACACACGCCTCATAGCGTGGAGTGTTTCTTTAATGTAACATCTTTGTCAGTTAATTATCTTCTTTTTTTTTCAGAGCATGTGGGGGGCGGGGCTTAATGTCGTCTTGATGTTTGCTTGAAGACAACATGGCTGACTTTTAATCTCGTTTTGGGACTTTTAAAGTGGTCTCAGTGCTGGTCTCTGAGGTTCAGGCTCATGAGCAGCTGCTGTGAAGGACAATAAAGAAACGGCGAAGACGAATGTTTGAAAGAAAACGTGAGAGAAGGTCTGCATCAACTATGACATCACAAGCTGAACACCTGAGCAGAGATTTAACTCTACTGGGATTTTCTTTATGACCAGTCAGTCCTGATCCAGACTTTAAGAACCTCCTGAGATCTACTGAGTCAACTAAGTCAACTAACCACAGTCACAGCAGCCCAGCTTGATGAGCAGCAGGATCCAGCAGATCATCTTCATCCTGTGAGAGGACACAAACACATGAGGTCAAAGGTCAGTCCTGTCAGGTGAGCACCCCCCCCCCCCCCCCTACAGGCCGTCTGCTGTCATTACAACATATCCACAACGCAGCAGCCTTGAAAAACCTGAAAAGTAACAACAACTTAAAATTAGGAGTGGGACTTGATTAAAAAATGTAACTAATTAACTCAGGGCTTTCTAATTAATTAATCAAAAATTTGCTTTCTCGCTGGTCTATGGAAGTGAGCGCCGCACTGAGACGAACCGAGCCGGACCGCTCGGTGGAAACGGGGCTATAGGTGACAAGAAGGGGAAGGCACAGGTAGGGAGAACACATAAAGTTCTCACCAGAACGGCACTCAGACGAACAACTGGAAATGATTTGTTTTTGTTCTAATTGTATCCTTGTATTCTGCATCCTACCTGTGCTAATGGCAATCATTGGAACAGAGGAACAAAAAATACTATTCCAACCCTGATTGTCCTCACCTGTGTTTGATGACCCCTGTGTCTATTTATCTCTGTGTTCCTTCCCCTCTGTTTCAGTTCATTGTGTTTTTTTGTACCAGTCGAATGTTTCCTCCTGTTTCCTGCTCCTGTGTTTTTCCTGTTGGATTTTCTTGGATTAAGTTTTAACTAAGTCTTTGTTTTTCCTTCTGCCTTTTTAGTTTAAATAAATCTTTTTTGTGTTTCTGCACTTGAGTCCTCCTCTTTTTTTTTTTTTCATCCCCAGTCGTGACAGCTATCTATAGATATACACTGTTATCTATATATATATACTGTTATCTATAGATATACACTGTTATCTATAGATATATACTGTTATCTATAGATATATACTGTTATCTATAGATATATACTGTTATCTATAGGTATACACTGTTATCTATAGATATATACTGTTATCTATAGGTATACACTGTTATCTATAGATATATACTGTTATCTATAGATATATACTGTTATCTATAGATATACACTGTTATCTATAGATATACACTGTTATCTATAGATATATACTGTTATCTATAGATATATACTGTTATCTATAGATATACACTGTTATCTATAGATATACACTGTTATCTATAGGTATACACTGTTATCTATAGATATATACTGTTATCTATAGATATACACTGTTATCTATAGATATACACTGTTATCTATATATATACACTGTTATCTATAGATATATACTGTTATCTATAGATATACACTGTTATCTATAGATATACACTGTTATCTATAGATATATACTGTTATCTATAGATATACACTGTTATCTATAGATATACACTGTTATCTATAGATATATACTGTTATCTATAGATATATACTGTTATCTATAGATATACACTGTTATCTATAGATATATACTGTTATCTATAGATATATACTGTTATCTATAGATATACACTGTTATCTATAGATATACACTGTTATCTATAGGTATACACTGTTATCTATAGATATATACTGTTATCTATAGATATACACTGTTATCTATAGATATACACTGTTATCTATATATATACACTGTTATCTATAGATATATACTGTTATCTATAGATATACACTGTTATCTATAGATATACACTGTTATCTATAGATATATACTGTTATCTATAGATATACACTGTTATATATAGATATATACACTGTTATCTATAGATATATACTGTATATTCACTGACTTGAACTGCTTCAGTTTGAATAACACTGGAAGAATGGGGCTGTTCTAACACTTTGAACCTTTGATAATAATAATAATAATAATAATAACAACAATAATAATAATAACAAAAATAATAATAATAATAATAATAATAATAATAAATCCTACAACCTAAAAAGGATAGAGGGATAAATGTTCTATTTTTGACTATTGTTGGAGAGTTGAGTCAAAGCCAGAACAAACCTGTTGGTCTGTTTCCCAAACATGTTCCCACACGTTCCTCTCAGATGTTTATCATCCCGGAGGGAGAAACATTACTTTGTTTTAAAATAAAAAATACTTCTAAACACATGTGAACAAAATGGCGGTGTTTCGTCATATTCAAACTCATTTTACTTCCGCTCCTATGCCACTGGCCGGCACTGAGCCTTTAATCCATAAATGATTGACTCATTCTATGATGTTATGATGAGGAGAAACATATTTTTCCTGCTCCATAATGTAATGACAACGTTATCACATTTTGTGTCGTTAAAGTGGCGGTCAACCACGTGGCTGCACGCTGAGTAAGAGAGAAAGTAGCTAACACGAGCACATAAACGTCCTCGTGTTTCGATCATCTGCCGATTAAATCAGGAAGTATAAAACACCTCAAACAGACTCAGTCACACATGAAATAGTCACCAACACGAACACAAACATTACCTGGCCTGAGTTTAGTTCTGCAGCTCGTCCTTTGCCACAAACGGTCCGTGGTTGAAATCTCCCAGAGACACTTAAAACACGAGCAGTGAACTTTTAAACACACCTGTAGATTTTTACATCCTACAACATAAAGAGGACGGAGGGGTAAATATAATCTAGTTTCTATTCCTTCAACATTAATTCGGCTCTGCCAAAACTCCCTTCGCACCGCTAACTGCCTGCAGCGTACACTCCCAGTGCACCTGTCTGCTTCGCTGCTTTTGTGCCCTCGGCGTCATTACGTCATCATCTACGTAAAGTTGTGAATCATCCGAGCACTCAGAAGTCCACGCATTCATCACAGCGGAGTCCTCTCAGCTCTTGCCTCCGTGTTTCAGAGACGGTGATTCTTCACATTTAAACTGGGATTGTGTTTCTCTTCTTTTCCACTGAAACAAGTCGGGACGTTACAGAAGAACAAGTTTCTATCCTCCAAACACTGCAGGTATGTAAACCTTTATTAATGTCAGTATCATTCATCACTTTATATTATATGTGTCAAACTTGAGTGCTGTGCAGGTTTCAGCTGGCCCACGAGACGTTTTGTAAAGAAGAGAGACTTTTATCAGGGCTGTCGAATTTAACACCATAATAACGAGTTCACTCAAATTCCCCTTAAATAGCATATTGCAGGTTAAAGACACCAGTGAACTAATCATAGGAATGTGACTTAAAAAAAACTATTTTGAAAGAAATTCAGAGATGAATAATCCACAGTGTCTCCTGGAGACGTTTTTGTAAATTTGCGCTCTTTACTTCTGCATTCGGCTGTGACGTAATATAAGTACAGACAGCTGGTGTAAAGTGATTGTTGATGACCTCAATGAAGAGAGAGAAACAAGGTGTCATAACAACCGTTTGTCCTCTGATTGTAATGAGAGCAGACGGCCTTCAGGGGGGTGTGCTCACCTGACAGGACTGACCTTTGACCTCATGTGTTTGTGTCCTCTCACAGGATGAAGATGTGTTCTCACCGACTTGGAAGCGAACTGAGACCTCCGTTTTTAAGTGGACCAGAGTTCGGTTCTTTGGTCCGCACCAGAGTTCATTTGAGCGTTCACACCACCCCAACCAAACGTCCGACAAACCGCACCAGAGTTCGTTTCAAGCGGACTAAACGCCTTAGGTGTGAAAGCACCCTCAGGAGTGAAACCAACATAAGATGTGCTCTTACATGCAAGGCTAAATCAAACAGATACCTGAAATCTTTTGTCCCAACTGCCATCAGATTTTTGAACAAGACGTGAGATCTTATGGAGGCTTCATGAATCCGTGATGACAGTTGCATAAGAGTGCTGATCTTATCCTGTTGAACTGTCGGTCGTTTTGCGTTTATTGTGATGTTTTTGTCTTAATCTGTGTTGGACTCCTGCTGCAAACCGAATTGCCCTTCGGGGACATTAAAGATTTTCAAATCAAACAAGATCCAACAGCTGCATGAAACTGAGAAGCAGGTAACATTGCATGAATTGTATTCATTCATCCACTAAAATCAATTTAGATTGAGAAGTGTTGCTTTTTAGGGGAAATATTGTGACGCACTTAAAATGCGATTAATTACGATTAATTAATTAGAAAGCCCTAAATTAATTAGTTGAATTTTTTAATCTAGTACTTGTGTACTCTGAGCGGTGATTTATATCAAACATGAATGTCTGTACACAGCAGGAGAGAGTTTATCTGTACGTTGATTTCAACCAATTTGAGAATCCTGAGGAGTTTGTGACTTGTTGTTAGGTGTGAGGGAAAGACTCCTGGAGGTTTGATTTCCGTTTTAGTGATCATTTATGATGTGAGGTTCTCAACTTCAACTTTAATTTCCCTGATTGTAAATTAGATTATTTCTCCTTTATTTTGAAAGTCTTTCTTAGCATGTTTAAATCACACATTAAATCCCGAGCTCGGAAATCTGCTGCCCACCAAATCCACCCAAGGCTACCCATTAGGGGGTAAAAAGGGGTACCAGGTGCATGGGGGGCCCCCCATTAAAGTTGGTGGCTAGCCTGTTGAACTTAACGGATAGGCCAGTAATGTCGTGCTGTCAGGACATGCACAAAGTATGTTGTCGTCGTCTCATGTAGAGCAGCTTTACATGATGCAGAAAGCCACAACCTGAGTCATGTTCCAAGTTTGCAAACATAGATAAATAAATATCAAATATCAAACATCTTACGCAAACAGTTAGGCAAATGTTAGCCAGGAGGATGGTGCTAGCAAACAATCAAAGCAAAGTAAATGCCCGCTAACTCTTCTCACTCTGGTTTATTATTATCCATCCTCCTGTTGTAGTGAAGGCTAAAAGTTGCTATTTAATCCTTTTCCTAAATGTGGACTGCTTGTTTGAACTGAAGCTATGCCCCCCCCCCCCCCCCCCCCCCCAGTACAACCTTATATTAAGAACATGCCAACAAGTGTAGCACCATCTAAGTTGACTTCATTTTTGTGTACAGTTTGTCACATGTCATATCAGTAAAATTTCCAGTGTAATTGTTTAAACATCACTCGTAAACAGTCTAGAAATAGTTGAAATGTCAGCAAGGTGAACATATTACAAAGTTTAAATGAAGCTATGGTTTTTGGTTTTCTATTTTAAGAATGTAAAAAACAAAGTGTTTGCATAACAGATGCATGCAAATAAGTACTAGTGACCTACGACAGCTACCTCATTTCCTGCGCTCCTCGAATCAACCAATGCTTAAATTTAGCTGTATAATATGTCTATATAACAACAAGAAAAACACTATAAAACATGAACACATTTAACTACATAAAAACAAAGCAACAACAGTGAGGACTGTGGGGTGATACTCAATGGGCTAAGAAAGGGTGGGGCCGTCTTCTCTCCTGTAAAACACCCTCTAATCTCTCCTTTAAAGATACTGATCAACCCAGTGCACAGAGCCAACAAGCACACAGACCAGAGCCCCACTCTTCCAATCAACTGCCAAAACCCAAAATGAATATTCCAGCAGTTAGAAAGGAACTCCTCCTCTTAACTATGCAAATGTATAGTTAATCAATTTTAAACCTTTTAGAAGAATTTTAAAAGATCTACTCCTCTCCTTCAGGAAATGTTCCACTATTATTTGTGAGGTTCCAGTTCTGTTTGGTTGTTTTCTTTGTGAGGTTGTGTTGTCCTTTCTCCCCCTACCTTCTCTGTTCTTTTCTCCTCTGCAGGTATGTGAGTGGCAGGGGGTGTGGCTGGCTCCTCCAGGCAGCAGACGAGGCACACCTGTCTTCCATCTAATCAACCCCTCCATATAAGCCTGGCTGTCACCCTACTCCTGTGCCAGATAATTCCGTCTCGTCCGGTAGTGGCATGTTTGCATACAGCAAGTCATTGATTTCTCTAGTTGGATTTTTGTGCTCTCGCTTTGTGAACACTTTTGGACTGAACTTGTTTTTTTTTCTCTTTTCTAGTTTTTGCTGGTGTGCCTCCTGGATCGTCGAGCCAGCCAGCCTCCTGCCTTCACTGTCTGCTCTTTTGTTTTGGAACATTAAATATCTTTTTGGTTAAAACTATTTTGGTTCGTCTTTGTCTCTGCATTTTGGGGTCCGCCAAAAACAAAACCTAACATTATTGCCTATTTAATAACACTAAAATTCTATTTATCAATCACACTCAAACAAAATAATTACACAGGCCTTCACACACATGATTTACCACACAGCACACAAACACACATCTACTCAGCACAGCACTCACACACACATCCAAAAACTCCACCAGCACACACACACTTACTCACAGGTTTACCAGGTTGAGCTAAAGGTGTTGCTCAAAATACCCGTAACAGGGTAGAAGAAAAAATCCTACCTTTCCCCTTTCCACTCTCTGAACCAGTGAGAGAAAAGAAAAACGGAGGTGCAATGAACGGAATAAAAAAATATATTTCTAAATATTTGTACTTGAACTTAAGGAACAGAACTGAAGTCCAAGTTAACACACAACAGAAAACACTATATACACGTGAACAGCAGAAAATGTATAGACGCAATGCTCTATTTGGAGTCCTCACTGTCAAGCTTCTACAGCAGTCCTAATGACAACTGCGGCCAGTCACTGGGGGTTCTATCCCAGACTCACAAACAGTTTTAATACATTTCTGCTGATTCACCGCCTCCCCAATGATCCCACACACAGTTCTCTGTCAACTGAAATGACCAGCGCTCAACCTGTTGTCTTCTTTACATTGTCATTCAGCGTCAAAAGAAAAGACCCAGCCCAACATTTATCCCAGCCAGTCTCTCGCCCCTGGTTTCACAGCCAGTCTCTCGCCCCTGACTTCTCTGTTGTTAATGTTAATCCTTTTCCTAAATGTTGTAAATAGAAATCTGACTCCTCTAAATAATTACCTCAAACCTCTCTGCGCATTCTTTTGATGGGATGAGAGGAATGACTGAAGACGTCTCTTTCAGGTTAACAGAGTTTATTAACCCGATGAATCAAGAATAGAAGTTACAGAGTCTCTGGGTTCAACACTACGTGTCCCTGACCACAGACAGATACCTGGTCAGTTCGTGAAGTCTGAGCCCCGACTATCTTTCCCTGAACCCTTTTATCCACTAGACAGAGAATATTGAACCAAATAATGCATTCAAGAATGTGCAGTTTCCTTCCTCTGATTGGACATCTTTCCAAATTATGCTCCTCCTGATGTTTGGTTCCCCTTCTCTCATTGGTGAAGACACATTCTACCTGGCTGGTTTCTTATCACAACCGGACATCTAATCTAGTAATCATTTCCTTTTAAGTAACAAACCAGTTAAGTGTTTAAAGGGCCACATCAAACACATGTTGGAATGTGCACTCACTTCTGCACACCCTCTTCACAGAATACCTTTAAACTCTGAACTAAAATCTCAAACAGTTGGATTAAAACACTTAAAGTAAAACATGATATAATATAAATGTGAGCAACAATCATTCATACAATGGATATCTAATCATTCCTTTGTATTTGGTGATCAAACCTTTATTCAACAATACATTATTGCAGTAAACACTTTAATTATAAGCAGAAAAAGGCCTAATATTCCTAATATTCTGATTTTTTCAAGAATTCTCCTTTTCCCCAGAGTCCGAGGTTTCATTGAGGTTCTTTAAAGTCCTCTGGGGGACTTTCTATGGTGGATGCAAGTCTACCAACAGACCAGTGGATGGCAGCCTTATTGTGAAAAGGCCTCTTCTTGTTTGACTTAACAAAGACAGAAATGCAGCTGGATAAGATTAAAGATGTCGATTCAATCACATCTTAAATAACAAATACAAACTCAACCATCAGGACTATGGGGAACAATCAAACTGAATCACAGGAATAACATTGTGGTCAAACTATAGGTTTAAACCCTCACCATGATCCTTGTCCTTGAATCATGAACTAAATCAAAGTATTTTCACTTCCAGCTCAGAAGTGTGTAGTTGACCTTTTTTTGAGGAAGATGTAAACGTTTTAAATTCAAAGGAAACAGACTCGTACTTTACTTCATGTAAACCTTTATTGTTTCCTGTGTCTGTTCAGGATGTGGTTGACTTCTGTCTGATCACAATCCAACAGTACAAGTCAAACACAAGATGGAGATGACAACGCTCTGCCTGATGCTCGGTAAGTCATTTCACTTTTTTCTGCTGTAGTTCAAGATAACCTTTCCTACCTAGATAGATGGATAGATGTCATGCTCTCCGTGTTGTTCTACAACGTGCAGACGCAGAATCGACGCATCCCTCTTTTCTCGGGTCCGCCTGTTAGTAAACTGAGCAGGCTTCATAATAACATAAAGCATGTGCTGTATTACAACAGGGTCACAAACCTCCTCTGCTGCTTGATTCATGTTATATGTGGACCAAAGTTCAGAAACACTGTGGGGACTGTATGTCCTCTTTAAAGTGACATTTAATAGGACCTTAAAAAAGCCCCCAAAGTGTGCTTCGAAATGGACGGGCAAAGTACCATAAATTATTAATCCACTGGCAAAGGGTTCCATGGTTCCACATCCAAAGGGCAAAGAACACAGCTTCAGATCTCAAAACAAGAAACAATGAAACAGAAGATTAAGAGAAGGCTTCATTATGGAGGAGGTTTGTTTTAGTTTCATGCTGGAGCTCAGCGGTGACATATACAGGATAATATACTTTAAAGATACCTTAAAACAGAAGAAAACCTTAAACAGACTAAATAGTATCTTAAAAAGTCATCAAAGGGTCCAAAGAAAAGACGTCGACATTTTTTTTTTACATCGATCAACTCATCTTGACTTTCTGCAGCCACGCTGAGAGTCACTCCTGACAGAGCTCAGTTCTTTCTGTATGAGGAACTCTCCATGATGTGTGAGGGGTCGGCCAACTCCAGCGGCGGCTGGACAGTGAAAAGAAACACTTCCTCTCTCTATTCTAAGTCGTGTAAGTCCTGGGGCATCCACGGTGAGTCTTGCTCCATTGAGATTGTCCATAAACCTGACACTGGAGTGTACTGGTGTGAGTCTAAGGACGGGGAGTGCAGCAACATCGTCAACATCACAGTGTCAGGTAACATCAAATATACCAAATATGGATAAGTACTCGTCTTGTTGTCTGTTTAAACTTAGACTTTGACTTTTTTCAGACAGGGATGTGATCTTAGAGAGCCCAGCCTTACCTGTGACAGAGGGAGATAACGTGACACTTCGCTGCACCTACGAGGAAGATGGTGTTCTTAAATCAGATTTTTCAGCCAGTTTCTTTAAGGACAATACTTTCATTGGTACCCAGGCTGAAGGAAAGCTGGTCCTGCCAGCCGTGTCCATGTCCCAGGAAGGCCTCTACAAGTGTACAGACCCAAGTGAAAAAGAGTCCCTGCAGAGCTGGCTGGCAGTGAGAGGTGAATGTCTACCATAACCAAACGAGTCTCGGCAGGTGTCTCTGATTGGCTCAGTCCAGTCCTGTTCAGTTTTTATTTATTTACCTCAAACTTCCGTACATCCTGGAGGCTGACTTCTGTTTCTCTGCGATGTTCTGATGCTGTTTTACTTCCTGACAGCTCGGCCTGCTGAACTTCGGCCCCCAACCGTTCCCCCCCGTCCTCCCGTCCTACCTCTGCCCAAGGTGGTGTGCTTCATCCTGCTGTTCGTCCTCTACACCATCATCCTCGCAGTGTGTATATACAAGTACCGACTGAGGGCTCGAGGTAACAACATACTGATACCTGTAATATTTCTTTGTTGGCCGTTGGCCAAGACGATGATATTGTTTTAATTGAAAACGAGTTGAAGCAAGCTTACGTTTCACCAACTGCTGCAAGGTTACTTTGGGAAATAGAGGTTAGAGGTCAGAGACTGAATTAGCTGACGTGACACCTAGCAGAAAGCTAGCTGCTACCACATGTTCCTCAAGGAGGCCACGCCTCCTTTTTCAACATCCCTTTAAGCCTTAATAAAACGTAAACAGGGCAGTCGTATAAACACTCAGCACAACGCCTGTACAGAGACCCAAACTGTTTCTGTACCAGACTGTAAACATGTTTATTTTAACATAGAGCTCTATGGAGGCTGACTCACTGCTGGAGACAGACTCTAGTGGACACTGGAGGAACTGCAGATTACTTAAAGGGATACTTTACACAGCTTCATGTAAATGGGTGAAGTATCCCTTTAAAATGGAAATGATCCTCTTTCTTTGTGATCGGGCATTTGCTGCAAAAAAAATCCACATTGTTTGGTTGACTCTGGAAAAGAAACAGGGTTGTGATTAAAAATGGAGTCCAGTTTTGGATAAAAGTGTCAAATATGTAAAATACTTTAAGACTGAAAATTCATCGTTGATCATCTGACAAAAAAAAAAAAAAAAAAAAAAAACCCTCCTGAGCGAAGCAGACGTACAGCAAACATCGCTTTGGTGGTATAAACTTTAACCACAAGGGGCAAAGATGACAGGAGCTTGCGGTTGAAAAAGTGAGCTAGTCGTCATGGCAACCCTGGCAGAGAGCAGGAAGTGAAGCTGAACACAGTTGACCAACAAAACCTGCCTTTTACCAGAGACGTTTAACTGTTGAATTCTTCCCTCGTTTGTTCTTCCCTCAGCTCGAGCGAATTCAGCTTCTGATCGTTTCAGATGAAGACAAAGACGACGTGTTCAAGATTTATTCATCTGGTTTTTTTTTTCTCTTATTGCATTGTGTTAAACAAAGCAGCATATCAATGAGCTTCATTCATACATCATATTACTCTCTTGAATGTCTAATATCTTAATTTGTTTAGTTTTTTTTTTATTAAATACCAACGAAGCACAAATGAAAAGACTGGTTTTTATTTTCAAAGAATTCAGTCAACGTTGTCATTTTAGAGATAATCTGTTTACATGTTTGAGAGGCATGAATGAAAAGTGACTGAAGCTCTGAGATCGGCCCGTGAGGAGAAACATTCACAGATTTTTTTAACATTCACATTTAACAGAAACACAAACTCAACATTACTAATTCAGGATTTTTCAAAAAAAAAAAAAAAAAAAACTCCATCATGTTTCCGCCCTGTCGGGGGGTGATCTGGCACTATTAGGCCGACCACCAGACGACCTTGACGCCCAGCCACCACCATCGGACTGTGTCATCCCCATGCACGGCCTTGTCTGACCTTGACCTCGACCTCAGCGGCAAGGAAGTGTGGACGACAGGAACGTGAGGAATACAAAAGAGAAATCCTTCCTGCATATTGTCCCTAAAGCATATATTTATATATATATATATATATATATATATATATATATATATATATATATATATATATATTCATTTTTCAGAGGACCAACGTGAACCTTGGCGCCTTTGAATGGATTTTTCATCAATAATCTTTACATCCCTCGTATTCATAATACTAGAAAAGTCCATTTTTAGTTCAGTTTAGCACCTAATAGCTGAACACAACAACATAATGCTCAGTAGAAACTGTTGTAAAGTTACAGATTTGAATGTTTTATCAGACCACACAGGCCTCGTCATCCTCTCAGAGCTGATCTGTTGTCACGGCGACGTCACGTTGTGATATCTTTATGGGGAGTTCGTCCAAGGTGCCGATGCACGGAAACAGTCTGTCCGTGAAGGAGTGTGTGAATGTGTGTACGAGTGTGTTTGTATCAGGGTCAAAGAAAATCACTTTCCCTCTGTTCCAGTCCAGGAGAACTCCGATTTTCTGCAGTTTCTTCTTCAGTCGGAGTACGGCGGACGAAGCTCCGAGCGCGCGCACGCTGTACTTCCCGCCGAAAAACTCGAGCTGCCAGAATCCAGATTTGAATCGTCCCTTTTTTTGGCTGGACTCCGCCGCCAAACCCACGAACCACGCTGAATTATCTCCGACCTCAAAGTCCCAGCTGTGAGTCCCTGAGACGAAGCCCTCAGAGCCCCAGACGCTCCTATGGTAATCGCTCCTCTCCGGGTTTTCTGGAAGTTTCTGTCTCCGTCCGTGACTCACGCCGGTCAGATCTTCAGACAAGATGAACTCTGGGTTCGCTGTGTTTGGATCCAGAATCACAGGAGTGTAGGAGACCACCTCCTTCATCTTGTTCCAGATGTTGAAGCTCAGGTTGCCCAGGTGTTTGGCCTCGTCTATCAGTGCTCCTGAGACCTGCTCTGGATCCTCCAGCAGGGGGCGCTGCTGGACTCTTTTTAATGCAGCCTTGTAGTTCTGCAGGAAGGAGGCGTCATCAGCTCTGAGCTCGTCCTCTGTGACTCTGATTGTGTCTGACAGAGCTGCTATCTCTCTGTTCAGAGTCTCAATCTCCTCCTTCATCCTCTGACTCTTCTGCTCCTCTTCCTCCCTCAGAGCAGAGATCCTGACCTCCTCTTCCTCTTCTAGAAACTGATGAAGCTTCTTAAACTGCTCCTTGATCCGACTCTCCGTGCTCCTGGCCTGGACTTTGATGTGCTCTGCGGTTTGATCCCTGTTTCCTTTAACTCGTTCAAAGATTTCCAGTTTTTCCTGCAGAGGTTTTAAAGATTTCTTCATCTCTTTTTTGTAATCTAAAGCCAGCTCATGTATCGGTTTGAACCTGTGGTCCGTGTGTGTTTTTGAATCTCGACAGATTAGACACACGGGCCGCTGATGATCCACACAGAAGAGTTTGAGTTTCTCAGAGTGCAGACTGCACAGACCCTCGGATCCCTCTAAAGCTCTTTGTTCCCTCTCCAGTAAAAAGGACTCGCACAGGTTTTTTAACGCCAGATTACAGGGCGGCTCAGTCCTCGACGATCTCCTCTTACACACTGGACATTCCTGAGTCAGCTTCTCTCTCCACCAGTTCTGCAGACACACGTTACAGAAGCTGTGACTGCAGGACAGAACGGCGGGATCTTTGAAGACGTCCTGACAAACCGGACAGGTGAGATCCTCCTCCGATCTGAAAGACATTTTGTCTCAAAAACAGAGCAGGCAGAAAGCTGACCAGGAAGTCTCCGCTCCTCCTGTCAGTGCCTCAGAGGAGCACATTCGTCTGTCCGACCTTCCTGGGGCCTTGAACGCATCAGCAGCCAGGTTAAAGTTGCATTTCTTGCGGTCGCTCTCCTGCCTCAGGAGGAGTTGTGCTACTTTCCGGCTCACTTCTTCAAGGAGGGACAAAGGTGTGTTTCCTGGTTCAGTTGGAGGCGGAGCTTTGAGACACAGTCAGGGTTGAACGTTTAACCTGAAAGCTTTAAATGAAGATGACGCTGCAGGACGGGGGGTGAGAAGTGTCGCCAGTAATTCACTGGAAACGTCTGCGGTTGAATCATAAAATCCAAACACGAGGGCGTGACGTATCATCCATCCTTCATAAGGACAGAAAAAGTTTCTTATTTCGCTTTATGATTTTTTCTGGTTTACAGCAATTAATTTTTTTCCAACAGATTTTGTTTCTTTACTATATTTTGGAGGAAATTTAAATTCAAGCTATTCTTTGATTGAGCTTTAAATATGAAGATTTTGCCCGACAGAATAATAGTTTTTATTATCTGAGGCGCATCTTCATTGAAAATCCCAAACAGGATGTTTATGGGTTTAAATTTAAAGCAGACTGTAGAGGAGTGGGTAAGCACTCAGACTGGACAGAAGATTAGGTACACTGTGCCTTTAAGACGAGCTCCAGCAGTCACATGACCGCATTGGTCATGCTTGGAGATTTTCTTAACAATAAAAACAAACCTGCCGTTGAATGAACACAAAGACAAACACGATGAGTTCAGTCTCCACCTGTGTGAAAAAAAACAACAACAACAACACACAGGCCGACTCCCATGACCGCCCGGCTTCACGTCACAAACACGTCGCAACAAGAAACAGGCAGCGACATCAGTTCCTTAGAATTCCTAGTTACAGTTTTTTTTTGTTTTTTCTCCTGGTTGTGTTTGCAAAGTGACACGGGGGAGAGAGAGAGAGAGAGAGAGAGAGAGAGAGAGAATACGATATTCTTACAGAAAACAAAGTAAAACAATTCTAATAAAGAAAAAAAAACTTTTGATGATGTAAATAAACTACAAACTGATAAAGACCCTGAAACCAATCAAAACACCTTTTACGTTTATCACTTCCTGTTCTGACTGATTGAAGGCCGTCTGTTTGGACCCTTTGACCACAGACTGCATGTACAGTATGTTCACTGATCACTTCAGCCGTCTTTTTGTTGTTTAAACTCAACGATTGATCACTGATCGCACTTGATACGTTCCCCGAGATATTAATTTACAAAATCAGAAAAAAAAACAAGCTGCTTTGATCATTTTAGGAAACACGACTAAAGAGATAAACGATGAGCATCGACGCCCTCCTTCCACGGGAGGAACCACCACGGGGTCTGCAGAGTCACACTCTGACCACGTGGAGCCGCTCGCTCCCGGGCACGAGGAGGCTCAGCCGAGGTCATGACGAACATGACCCCCCCCCCCCCCCTCTTTTTAACCAGCATGTTTCTACTCTCATTCTTCTCACTGAACAACAAACTGAGGTTTCAATTATCCCGTTTAAGTTGTTGTCACCTTGTAAACATTCACTGACACATTATCACCCTCTGAAAGGACTGTAACTCTGCAGCTTTACCTCACAAACAAGATGACGTGTAGATGCTTCCTGTCAGTAGCACACACACACACACACACACACACACACACACACACACACACATCCTCTTTCTCACGAACACACACACTGTATCTTTTAAAGCTTCTCCTTCAGTGACGCTGTGTCTGAAGGAGAGATACCGCAGCTCCTTCCTTCCTGCTGCAGTCAGACTGATTAACCAATCAGCTCCCAGCAGATCATCAAACACACCAAACTGGACAATTTACTCAAGGTTCAAGGTTCAAGGTTCAAGGTTCTTTATTTGTCAATTCCAAAATATGTCAGACATACAGTGAAATCGAAATTACGTTTCCCCCCTCCCCACGGTGCAATGTAGATAAAAAAGGTAAATAAAATAAAACAAAGTAAAAAAAAGATAAATAATATTTACATTAATAAACCTAAATGTGCAAAAAGTACAAAGTTAAATAAAATGGAGTATAAAACAAGAGCTCCAACTTCTTGTACAATAATAATGTTATAAGAAGTCACCTGATCGTATCTGTATTTTTATTCTTAAATTTGATTGCATTGCACCGTGTGCATGTTAGTGTTTATACAGACTGACATCTTTAAATTACTGACATTTCAACTGTTCCTTTTCTGAGGCATTTTAAGTTTTAATCACTTTTTAATTGATGCATATTTTTTCTTACTAGTTCTTGATTATTGTTTTTGGTGCATGTTTTTTTTTTACACTTATATTTTTATCTATTTTTTTTTTTTTTTGCACTGTGTGATTTTCTTCTGCTTTGCTGCTGTAACACTGTGTCTTATCTTATCTTCTTGAGGTCTTTCTTTGTTTTCATCAGACACATACCAAGCTGCAGGTTGGTTCAAACACTTTCTGACACGCAGCAGGGAAACATTAAGAAGGGCGGGTTGTGTTGTTTTTTTTTCTGACATTCTCTCTCCTCTCATTGGTTGGCTTTGAACCAATCACCTTGCATGTGGTCGAAACAAAACAGTGTTTTCCGTTCCCCAGCCACAGTGCAGACTTCACAGTCCGCACACAAAGCTTCTTCTTCCTCACTGAGTCTTTACTTCATTTGGATTCATCACACCTGATCTCAGGATCCTCCTCCCGCAGGTGAGAAATAACTCTGTTCTTCATCACACTGAGATAAATACCTGAGAGGCCTTACATACCTCAGAACAATGAAAACAAGCCTTCTTCCACCTGTAGGATTAAAACCCTCAGAGACAGACAGTTTGAGTGCACATCTCAGGATCTGAATGTTTTATCATGTTTAAGCAGAGTGAAAGTGAAAGAAAATGTCAGCTTGTGAAGTTTGATTATTAAAGCTGTAAAGTGGATGTTTGATGGAAACACAATGTGGAGAGATTGGTTTCAACATGTGAAACATTTTTTGGGGGATTTTCTTCTGGCTTCAGATTTTTTTGAAAAATAACAAAATTCTCAAACAGAATCTGTTGTTAGTTCTTTAAATGTTCAGTAAAGAGGGCAGCAGTCGGGCTGGGTGTTGAACCCCATGATATGATGTGAGGGTCCTCCAGGCGGGCGGCCCGGGTTCAAATCCCGATGTGTCATTCCCAGGTTTCCGTGTCCTGTCTGTCTAATAACAGGAAAATAAGCCCAGAATATTAAGGTTGTGTTCTGCTCTCTGTTCTGCTCTTTCTGTTGCCGTGGCAACAGAAAGAGGCCTCACTGTAGCTTTTAGTTGAAATAGACCTGAGGGCTAACATGATGAATGAGTGGGAGGAAGACCATCGGATGAAGAAAGGGTTAAATTACAGTGACAGGGTGCAGCCAGATGTGTGCAGGGTTTCCCTCTCAGCTCGCTGGACTCCACATGGCGGAGCTTAACGATGTGTGTGTGTGTGTGTGTGTTGAGATGTTGCACACAAACACAGCAGAGTTTTGATTCTCATTATGAAGCAAAGAAAGAAGTGAATGAAAGAGCCTCGTCATGTGCGCAAAGATCCCAAACGTTCACAGGCTGGATGGAAAAAGTCTGGATTGAGTCATTTTAAAATTCTTTTCATGTTAAATCAGTTTTGAATTCAGTGTTTCATAAGAAGGATTCAAACCGTCTGTTTCATGTTGTCAGTTAAAAGAAGAGGTTGTTCGGAGCAGAATCGGAGATAGTGTCGTGTTATTTAAAATCAGTTTGGAGGCAACTTGTTCAAGGTCTCGATCACAGAGTCAAAGACATTTTTACTCTGTCTCGTCTTGGTCTCAGGACGAGTGGAGTCCAGATTTTAAATGAAGACCGGTGAAGACCACCACTCACACCAGATTCCCTGAGATCAGAGGAAAATCTCCTCTTTCCAAAGGAACACAGCTGCAGCCCCCCCCCTGCAAACAGGAGGAGGTCTTGGTCTTGTCTGGCTCTCAAAGCGCTCTGGTCTGGTGTCAGAGTCTCTCCAGGAGCTGAGCCTGTTTTAACTCGCCCTTCGTGGGTAGAGATGGAGACAGACAGGTCGCTAACAGGTCCAAAGAAAAGTAATGAAGGCAACAACATGTAGGACAACAAGATACTGATCCAACCTGTCTTTGTGTAGCGTCTGAAAGAAGGCTAACACGTCTGGAGGCTCCACCTCATCAGCTCCTGGCTGATCACAAAGAGAAAGAGAGAGAGAGAGAGAGAGAGAGAGCGCTGTGAAGCTAAAAGTCAAGGTCGTTTGGGACGCTGAGAGCCGACGGAGGCCGTAAACTTCGATGCTAATCTGAGGAGTCTGTGTGTCTTCTTTGTTCAGACTCGTTGGGTCAGTTATCAGCTGCTGTGTTTACAGATTATGTGACTTTACAAACTAGCTGGACAGCTTCCCTTACACTCATGCAAACACACACACACACACACACACACACACACACACACACACACACACACACACACACAGTTTTATTGTTTTATGAGACAGGCGGTTAAACTGTAACTGTCCTGGTGGATAAAAGATGTTTCGTTAATCATCTCTTGTTTTAGTTCTGCGTGAATCTAAAGTAACGAACCACCGTCTTTATTAAAGATATTTTTGGGCCTTAAATAGATTAAACACAGGAAACAGGAAATGTTGGGAGGAGATAAAGGAAAGGGGACAGCGAGGGACTTCCAGCACTCCCACTCATGACTCTGTCTCGTGCAAAGTGGGAGAGTCCTGCTGAAGTCTTTAGCCCCGTTTCCACCGAGCGGTCCGGCTCAGTTCGTCTCGGTTTCCAGCGACTAATCCCGGGAAAGATTCCCAAATAACTGATCCGTACTATCCCACTTTTTGGGAGCCTTTTTCTTCCACATTCAGTGACTGCGCTCGCCTGCAGGAAAAGCACATTTACAGAGCTGGAGGAAACGCGTGTGATACACCTGTGACGTGCTGCGTTGTGTAAATAATATCGTTTCATGACCAAACAGTGACAGTGACTGTTTTCATGATGTGTTCATGCACTACATGTGCAGCAGTGACCATAAACACCACACAGCATTCAGATGTTTGCACGCCTCCAGCTGTGTGTGTGTGTGTGTGTGTGTGTGTGTGTGTGTGTGTGTGATCTGAAGAGATGAAAAGAAGGCCGTCCTGGAAGACAGCAGCGATTACACGTCTATAAAATAAAATGACTCGCAGTTTGTCCCGAGGCGGCTCATTTCTGCCGTCGTGTTACATGAGAGCTGAATTTAACCAGGAAGCTTTTCATGCATGAAACGCTGTCAGTTAGTTCAGGTGGAAATGCTGCTATTTAAATCTTCACAGACGTGCAGTTAATGGAAGGTGCACGGTGTCTTTCCTGCACTCTCTAAAGAGCTGCAGCAGCATTATGAGACACACACAGTGTTTCGTCCTGAAAGGTAGAGGACGTGTGCAGGCCTGTAGCTTCCACATTTCTTTGCATTGTTCTCCAACAAAGACGCGTCTTTAAGAGGCGACGAGGTCTTCTGGGTAAACTGACAGATGTGTGCTTGGAGCCGTGTTTACAGACAGCTGCAGGGGGACAGATGTTTGAACAGCACCTGCATGTTGTCCTCCAAAAATGTTGTTTACACAAAATAGTTGCAGGAGGAATTAAAAAAAAAAAAGATTATTTATGAAGGGGGCTTCCTCGGCGAGGAGGTTGCTGGTTTGAAGCCTCTCTGTGAGGAGTCTGCATGTTCTCCCCGTGCACGCCGTGGTCCAAACACACGCTTGGTTAGCTTACCTGCTGACTCTTACACTGCCTGCAAGTGAGAATGTGTCTGCTTGTCTGAAATGGAGACAACATGTCTTTAGGGTCTTCAGGTGGGTGTGTCCCTTTGTCCTGGTAATCCTATTGTCTCCCCCCCTTTAACCTCTCCGGCGTCGGCCCTCACAGACAACAGCTCCCCCGATCGTGCTGCCACTCTAAGATCCGGCCGTGCATAAATATTAATACTAAAGTCTTCATGTTCTGTTGGAGGACACACGGTATACTAATGATGATCTGTTATTTACTCTTTCAAACATTTGAGGCTCAACATACCTGAAAGTGTTTCATATGACGGATACTTAAAAACTTTAACGAGCAGGTTTCCGCCGTGTACAGTGATTAGGGAGGAGCTGACAAGATGCCAAGTTTTATGAGACACGGCGTCAGACTAAATACACACACACACACACACACACACACACACACACACACACACACACACACACACACACACACACACACAGCACTCTTCGTATTTTAATGCTTCCTGCCGTCTGTGTCTCTGTTTCTCTGCAGCCGTCATGAAAATCGCTGCTTTTAACATCCAGAAGTTTGGAAAGAACAAAGTGTCCGACCCGAAGGTGCTCAACATCCTGGTTAAGGTGACAACACACACACACACACACACACACACACGTGCAAATGTTACCCAATGAGCTGGCTGTAGATGCTCATTTGGGTCTCAGTCATGTATGTATCCACAACACAAAGCTACATTAGTTTGGTCACGTCAGGCTGAACCGAGGGGTTCGAACCCTCAACCTTCGGATTTGGGAGACGGCGGGTGACTCTGAGCCACGGCCGCCTCAAACTAGCAAACTTGCAGACGGCGTCTCTGGAGAAAGAGGGCGGGTCAGATATGATAGACTGACTTCCTTCACCTCGCTCTCTCTCGGCCTTCAGATCATTTCTCGGTATGACATCATCGTGATCCTGGAGGTCGTGGACGCCAGCGGAGAGTCTGTAAAAACTCTCATGGACGCACTCAACACGTGAGCTCCGGCTTTATTTTCTGTGCTTTTTGGCAAAATGAGCAGAAGTGCTAACGTCAACATGCTAACATGCTAACGTGCTAACGTGCTCGCTGTCTCTCTCTCTCTCTCTCTCTCTGTCCGTCCAGAACGAACAGAAAGCATCACTACACTCTGAAGATCAGCACTCGTCTGGGCCGAACGCGCTACAAGGAGCAGTTCATGTTCCTGTACAGGTCAGAGTTCACCTGACGTCGGACCATGGCGTTGCTTTGTCCGCCACGTCTGCAGCGTTCTTGTAACGTCGTGTTTTTGCCTCAGGAGAGAAGATCTTGTTTTTTTTATTTTATGAGCCAAAAGATTTTTTAAAAATTGTTTTGTTCATATTTCTGCACTCGCAGGGATGACCTGGTCGACTTGGTTGGCTCGTATCAGTTTGATGACAAAGTGACTGACGGTGACGACGTTTTCGCCAGAGATCCCTACATCCTGCGATTCAGGTGCCTCAACACAGGTGGGAGACAAAAACACTTCTTATATGATCTGAAACTTCCGTAGTTCAGACTTGAGACTGGCTTTAAGGTTGTCTGCTGCAGCTAAAGCTCCGTTTCCACCCAGCAGTCCGGTACGGATCAGTACAGTCTGGTATGGATCAGTACAGTCTGGTACGGATCAGTACAGTCCGGTACGGATCAGTACAGTCCGGTATGGATCAGTACAGTCCGGTACGGATCAGTACAGTCTGGTACGGATCAGTACAGTCTGGTACGGATCAGTACAGTCTGGTATGGATCAGTACAGTCTGGTACGGATCAGTACAGTCTGGTACGGATCAGTACAGGCTGGTACGGATCAGTACAGTCCGGTACGGATCAGTACAGTCCGGTACGGATCAGCACAGTTCATCAGTTTGGTTCGATTAAGCCTGATCCCGTTTGTGTTTCCACAGCCACCCGTGCCCTATTTGGTAGGCGGCGTGTGAGCTGGATGCAGATAACCGTTATGTAAATAGCATCATATGATAGTAGCTAACCGCTAACAGCTAACCGCTAACAGCTAACCGCTAACTAATAAATTCAACAAAGGAGAAAAACATGACACAAACAAAACCAAGACATCCAGCAGTTCATCTCCTCTGTCACTGTCATGTGACTCTTTATCACAAGAACTCAATCCAGCGTGGTTTCAGAGACGGCTGCGTGCGGCGAGGACAAATACACACGTAAACAATCAGCTGTTTGTTACAGTCAATGGTTTAAACACGGCGGGGTTTTGTTTTGCCGATGTCACACGGGAAGTGACGATTATTTCGACCAATCAGCGGACTGCAGTGTTTAGCTCCACCTTCACGGGTCGGCTCCACATTCTTGGCCCCCCAACGGAAGGGTCCCAAAAAGTGGGACGCTACGGATCCGTTATTTGGGAATCTTTTTCCCGGATTAGTTGATGGAAACCGAGACGAACTGAGCCGGACCGCTCGGTGGAAACGGGGCTTAAGCTATCTGTGTGTGTGTGTGTGTGTGTGTGTGTGTGTGTGTGTGTGTGTGTGTGTGTTTCACAGTGCTGAAGGACCTGGTGATGATCCCAGTCCACACTAAACCAGACGACTCGGAGAAGGAGCTGGACGAGCTCTACGATCTCTTCCAGCACGTCAAGCAGAAGTGGAGGACTGATGTAAGGGGGAGGAGCTAACCTGCTGGATCCTGTTCTCACATGTTGTTGTTGTTGTTGTTGTTGTTGTTGTTGTTGATGTTCTTCCACCTTCTAATCTAGAACGTGATGATCCTGGGCGACTTCAACGCCGACGGCCTCTACGTCTCCAAGAAGGAGATGAAAGACATCCGTATCCGCAGCGACAAAAACTTCCACTGGCTGATCGCGGACGACGTCGACACCACAGTGAGGAACACAAACGACCACACATACGACAGGTAGCGCACGTTTCAACTGTTGTAAACAAAAGATGTGCAAAACCTTAATTAATCACATGGAAATACAAAGTGCACCTTTGTGTTTTCAGGATCGTTGTTTACGGAGACGACATGCTTCAGGCTGTGGTGCCAAACTCTGCAAAACCCTTCAACTTCCAGAAAGAGTACAGCCTGAGCGAGGAGCAGGTGCACTTCAAGCTCTCAGTCCTCACAAGGATTTAGTTCATTACGTTTATAAAAGGCAGCGTTGCTCATTTTCCTCCGGATCTACTTTTTAAGATTTGTCTTTAGGTCCTGACGGAAATTAATAACCCGCGTTCTACGAAAAAGGCACAAAGAAAATCCGTCACCTGTAGGAGTTTGTAAACTTCAACGAGTTCATCAAGCTGATGAACCAATCACACGCCTCCCTGTCTCCCTGCTCGTTCTCTACCTCTTGCGTGCTCTAGCTCACGCTCAAAGCTCGTCACCGATGACGACGACGAGAGAGAGAGAGAGAGAGAGAGGGGGCGTGGCTTTAGAGGGAGCACAGAAGTGAGTGGGTGCAGACGGAGCACCCAGTCACCTGTGATGGGCATCATATTTGAGATCTGACAAACAACTGGTGGATGAATGATTAATGACGTTGTCTTTCTCAGGCTCTGGACGTGAGCGACCATTACCCTGTGGAGGTGGAGATGAAGAGCGTGACAGAGACGACGCCTGAAGAGGAGGATGGTAACGGCCTCCTCTCATTCTTAAAATGCCTCCTACCAGGCTGCTGTTTAAAACGAGGCTGAAAAATAAATCTATAATAATTAAAGACTGTGAATAAATACAGACTGAACAAACACTGTGTGTGCATGGCTTGATTACTCATCTGTAACTGTTTGGGCCTCTAACGCCCCCTGCTGGAGGAGATGAGTAACGTCACTCAGTCATATTCAGAGTGAAAATCTGCCAAGCATTCATCTTGTATTTGACAGCACTTCATTTATATCAGCTAAAGGGAGGATTGTGCGAGGCTAACCTTTAAAGGACTGTGTTTGATGTAGCTGCAGGTCTCAGTGGGACTGTGCTTCTTTTTCCTCAGCAGGTCCGGTACCGCCGCTTCCGTCCGGACTGCCTCAGCTGGCGGTCGTCGACAAAGACCTGCTGGAGCTGAAGAGAGGAAACCTGCTGCTGGAGAGAGAAAAGCTCGGCCTGGAGATCCAGATCCTCCGCGCCAAGGTGGCCAAGCTGACCCGCGTGCATGAAGCTTAAAACTGGAGAGCGGGTCCAGATCGGTCCCAGAACCACCAGTGGTCATATTTCACGCCTTAAACTTGACTTATTTAGCCGACACGGCAGCTTCAGGGCTGATGCAACTTTACCTCAGGAAGACATCTGTGACACTATTTGAACTTGTAATATTAGCTTGTTTTTTTTTTATGTGATAAGTCAGCTGAAGATAATGGAAGGAAAGGGGCGGAGTCAAACCTGGGGTCGCAGTCTCTGTACCTGGAGCTTCACCTACCCGCCCTGTACTGTACGTTCATGACTGCGTACAACTCTCTGATATTGACTCTTTAAGTTCATGTTTTGACTGAATGAAGCGACGAGCTGTCCGTCTGCGCTCGTGACAAAAAAAAAACTGATGTTTATAAAAAACAGAATCTGAACATACGGGTTTTATTTTTATTTTTCAACCACGATTCAGAGCGATCAAACCTGTCGTACTTTTATCATGAGCTGAAATCAGTTTGTCGTATTTTCTTTGTGATCCCAATAAAAGGCTGAAAACGGCAGATTTCTTTGGAGTTGTTTTTATTTGGGGAAACATTTGAAAACCAAATATTGTAAACTTTACGGTCCAAACATTTTGATTGTGATCATTTAAAGGTAAGAGTGTAAGTGGGTAAAGTGGGCGGAGCTACATAAAGCTCTACAAAGGCTGTTCATAGCTTGATGTGACCTCATGTTCACTTTGTCCTTTTGCACTATCATCTTGTTTATATTATCTTGTATATATTAGTCTTTACTTCCTGGTTTATATTGATTAATATTTAATGTTTATTTAAGAACAGTCTGACGTGTTAAACGTCATCGAGACAGTTTAAGCTGGTTAAACTTCTCGGCATTTCCAAAGATAGATACTTTATTGATCCCGAGGGAAATTCAAAGCATGACAATAACAAGCAGTCATTACAAAAAAACTTTATTAGTATCTCCCTGTTTACAATAAATGAAAAGGAAAAAAAAAAAAAGGACTTTTGTGTTGAGGACACAGACAGAAATGTGAATGTCAGATTTTTCCATTTCTAAATCTGCAGAACATTTCTGAACTGGATGTGTCGACGTACTTTTGAGCGACAGTCTCAATAAAACAAGAAAAGAAAAACAAAACATGACCTTTGATGACAGGTCATGAACAGTTTCGATGTGTGTCACGCCCCTTGAATTCATTTCCCGCTCTTTCTCTCCAACGACCAAGCTGGTCGACACACCGGAGCTGTGGTTTCATTTTTTAATTAAAGCAAAAAAAAACAAACAAGCTGGAGTCTCCTCGGTGAGCGTGCACACGTCGCAAAGAACACCAGGCGGGGGGAGCAAACACACACACACACGCCGCTTCTGCATTCAGAGTTTACTTCTTGCCAGATTTCTTGATGCCGCCGCTCGCTAGAGGAAAAGGAAAAAAACGAGGAGAATTAATGTGAGTCATGAAGAGAAATCAAACCCAGAGAACATTCAAATAAAATATCTGCTGATGTTTGAACATCCAGTGACTCTGGATATCTTCTGTTATCACAGATGTAAACAAACAGCATTTCATGTGAGTTTTAAGAAGCAGCAGGGGGCGCTATATGGACGACAACAAGCCTCAGCTGAGTGGCCGTCTTTGACTTCATCATACATTTTGTCTTGTGTTTGATAAAAGCATTTGAGGATCAACATCATGGATGTAAATCTCTACTCTGGTCTCTAATATGGAGACCCACAGAGTCCTGTACCCGTCGGACCCTTCCTACACCCACAGCGTGTTTCCACCTGGAGGTCCGAGGGTTCAACGTCTTCAGTCAGATATTGTCAACAATAAGCAGAAACCCAGAGTCGCTCGTTCCACATTATTCAGATCTTTGACTCGGGATGATGAAGACGTGCTGCTCTTACCGAGAGGTCCTTTCCCAGAAGCTTTTGCCTTCAACGCCTCCAACGCTTTCTGATCTTCCTTCTGTTTCTGCTTGAAGGCGACTTCATCCTGCAGACACACAAGACACAGAAACACATCTCTAAACAAACGATGGGATGGATCTGATATCTGTATCAGGCACCTCACGCCTCGGCCTTGAAGTCATGACACTTGAACACACCGCAAAGGCTACAGCCGACCGCCAACCACCACCATGCGATGTCATGATACGAGAAGACCATTTTATGTTTATCACTCGTATCACAGCTAGCCTGCTAATTGTAGGCTAGCTGTGATTAGTAGAAACCGCTCTGATGGGTGAAAGCTTGGAGACGAGAGCGGCGTGCTCGAGGGACTTTCCTGAACCTGCGTGGAGAGCTGGAGATGAATGAAACCTCCGAACAGCCAATCAGAGAGCTCCTTCTCACTGACGCCGATTACACATGTAGAATCGGCTGAAGAAAAAAAAAAGGTAGACGGGTAGCGACTGAGCTGGACACACCGCTCACAAGCTCATCTGTGTGTCAGGGCCTTTAAACGTGAAAACAACAACGGATCAACTTTATCTAACTTCTTTTACATTAACTAATAAATGTTAAATGGACTTCACCTTTACCGTTCTTCTCTCGTCTTCTGACTACTCAAAGCTCGAGGCTGCTCGGTGAAGTGACCATCAGGAGTAACTAATCCAAACGCGCCGACGACACAGAAGCTGGGGAATCGAACCCTCGACCTTCCGGTTTAGAGATAAAGACTCCAACAACTGAGCCACAGCCGGCCTATAAAGTAATGATCGGTTACGTGTAATAGGAACACTCACGTCATCCATTTCCTTCGACTGTTTCTTCGGGGCCTTCAGCGGTTTCTTTTTACCTCCTGAGGATGAAAAAATACATCAAGAGTCAGATCAGTGTGTGCAGAGAGAGCTGGATTAAAATCAATGAACAAGAACAGAAAGGTTTGCATTGCAGGGATGTAAAGATTAATCGTAAAGATAAATCGATTTAAAAAGGTGTCACAGTTCACATCTGTACTCCGAAAAATAAATCTCAATAATACAGTGAGCGTCAGCAGCTGCAGATTCAGAAAATCGAGGACGAAACCAGCGTCTAAATGAATCTGAATTTTGTAAAATAAATCAGAATCGTATCGTGAGTCGTTACATTTCAATTTAGCCACCAAAACACCACCAATCCTTCAATTGATTAATCTCTAATCATGTATAATATCATCATCTGACTGGAACAATATAAAAATAATCTACAAATCTTAAACAACATAAGAATCCAGCTCATCAAATAACATGACATAAAGAGGGTGAGTCACATTAAATCACTCAGATTTACGTTTAAAATATTTACTGATGGAAGATTAACTAGCAGCCGATTTGTGCAGACAACCAGAGAGAAACAAAATGATCGATAAAATGTCTTTTTTCTAATGCGTGGAAAGATACAAGAAGACAAATCACTAAATGTCGGAGATTTTAGATGAAGTTCGGCCAAAAAAAATGCGAACGTTAGCGAGCTCGCGCTCCCCGAAAGTAGCCGTTAGCTAGTTTTAACTCACGCAGCAAAAAAGAGAAACAAACGCGATTCACTTATTTCTGTTTCGCTGTCAGTTCATATTGTAGGTAAATATGACGTGAAAGGAGGCCTCACCTTCTCTTCCAGACATGTTTAAAACTCGTCACAGGCGCTGTAAAGAGAGAAATAAAACGTGTTGATGATGCGATGGCTGCCGGTGAGCTTATCTGCGCTGGAAGGACCCCGCTGGTGTAATGTCGAGAAATGCATACCTGCCCAAAATTCCACACATCTCGCAAGACAATGCTAAATAAGGCAGACAGTTTTTACTGTACTGAATTTTATATCCACCTTAAAAATACTATTTTACACTATTTTGCCACCACCATTAAATTTACTCAAATTTACAAACACTTCAGAGTGAAACACTGTTTGGTCATATCTACGGAGGCTAAGGGAACTGCTTCTTCACTCGAGTCTACAGAATAACAAAGCCTCTTTAAAATTATTACGAACAAACTTTACATAAAGATCTGCCCGCACAAATTACATTTATAACGTTTTTCTAACACTTCCGCGGGGCGTACGCACTTTTTTTTGGTAGGGATGCATTTCTCGACATAACACCGGTTATAGTACTTCCGCGATGCGCCTGAATGGAAAAAGTTAAACAAACCGGCTTTTAGCTGTTTCATTTTGACATTAGGATGCTAACACTTTTAGCAAGAGGAAATGTGTAAGCAGTGTGCACCGACATCACTGAAGAAAACAGGTAGGATTTTTGTTTCGATGGTGTATTTTGAAATTGAAACTGTCAAACGATATGACTAACATGGAAAAAAGGAAGTGAACTGTTAGCATGGTGGAGATATGAGTGAATGAAGCACACAACAGTTAGCTGCTTAACCTTGTAGGAAATTGACAGGTAAGTTATAAAAACAGCTTAAAAACCTCTTAACTTACTGTCCTCGCTTCTATTTAATTATTTGCTGTATTAATCAGTATTGTTTCATTATGACACCATGTGTTCCTCATAGTGTGTTTACAAAGTGCACATTAATTACTTGTGAGTACCCTTTTTATTCATATTTCTTCGTCATGATCTCGCAGTAGTAGTATTTATTTTTCAGGGGAAAAAAGCTGCTTGAATATGTTTTTTGTTTGTCCTTGAACGCCTTTGTAAATAGCATTAATTTCTTAATAATTAGCTTCATCCGGTTTGATTAATAAAATAAATATTATTCTAAATGTATTTCTGTTGGTCTGAAAAAAAAAAAACTGTGTCTGAAATATTTGAAGAAGTTACAGTTCAATCAATAAAGAAGCGCTGGCCAAAAACGGACAAACTTGAAACCGCAGGAGTCGCTCAAAATGTGCAGTGACAGAAAAAAAGCCTCCCTCAGGGGGCCCCATCTGACAGCACTCTCACTCACGTCCCTGCTAGTTGTCCCCATGTCTGCAGCCTGCACCGCTCATCGTCATCAACGCTTCTGTTAATCGTTTTCTTGTCACAGACGTCTGCTCGACAGTTGGATCAGTAGCTGCTGTGGAAGTGAATCTCTGACGTCAAAATGAGGTGAGCGTGTCTCCTCCCGTCTCTTCAGCTCGACGTGTTGAAGCCCGATGATTTAACACTCTGTCGTTTCCTGTCAGGTACAGAGGAGCTCGGAGGATCTGTCTCTGGGCTCATGGCTCCGCCCGCGTGTCTCCACACAGCTGGCTGAGTGGCAGAGTCACTCTGGTCCGAACCTACAGCGCTCACCATCAGCCCCCTGACTCCGCCCCCCCTGACGGGAAGGCCGGATCTGACGTGGTGAAGGAGCGTGCTCTGGCTGCTGTACAGGTACAACAATCCCTCCTCCTGGCTGTTTTATAAACGTTCAGACGTCACTTTAAACACGTTATCGTATCAATCATTTTGTGATAAATCACCGTCATCATCTTCAGTATGCAGGTGAGGTTGGACGGCAGTGGGGTCAGAAGTCGGCTGAGACGGCGTCCGCTACGGTCAACTACTGGTGGGAGAGATATGAGGAGTTTGTCGGGCTCAACGAGGTCCGTGAGGCCCAGACCAAGGTCACAGAGGTCAGCAGATGTTTAAAAAAAAAAAAACCCAACTCTTGTCACTTTGGTTTTTCATCACGGAGGACAAAAACTCGTGACTCTCGATCGTGTTGCTTCTCGCAGGCTGAGGCGGCGTTCATGGTGGCCAGAGGGATGGTGCGCGAGGCTCACGTCAGTCTGGAGGCCCTGCAGGTCAGGCTGAAGGAGGTCCGAGACCGACTGGACCGAGTCTCCCGGGAGGAGGCTCACTACCTGGAGCTGGCCACACAGGAGCACAAACTGCTGCAGGTTCGCTCTGCAGAAACACAGTCACCAGAAGTTTGTGTTTCGTGACTTGATCTGTAATAACGACGCTCCGTCCTTCCACGCAGGAGGAGCGGCGTCTGCGGACAGCCTATGAGCACGCGGAGGGCTCGGAGAGGGAGAAGTTCGCCCTGTTCTCGGCGGGCGTCAGAGAGAGCCACGAGAAGGAGAGGACGAGAGCGGAACGCACCAAGAACTGGTCCGTCATCGGCTCCGTGCTCGGAGCTCTGATCGGAGTCATGGGATCGACGTACATCAACAGGGTCCGCCTTCAGGTGAGGGCGCCGCCGCCATGATCCAGAAATGATGCATGAAGGTTTGTTTATAAGCAGACTTGCAGACACGGTGCAGTTTTTCCCTTATGCACGGAGAAACAGGAAGGTGAGCCCCTGTGCCCCCCCGTGTATAGAGATCTGAGTTTGGGTCACATGACCTTGATGACGCTAACACGCCAAATCCTGCGTCTCAAAGCCTCCAACTTTTAATCTTGTTACGTAAACTTGATTTATGAAGATGCTTCTGTTTCTTTAGTCGTACATTTCTCGACGTAACCTGGACACGCTTGTCGTCTGTAGGAGCTGAAGACTTTGCTGCTGGAGGCTCAGAAAGGTCCGGAGAGTCTACAGGAAGCGCTGAAAGTCCAGGCTGGAAACCATCGCTCCCAGCAGGACGAGCTGGGCGGACTCATCGGCAACCTCAGGGTCGCTCTGAGCGACGCCTACACGCAAAGAGACACCGTCCTTCAGGACAAAGAAAGCCCGACGTCAGACGCGCCCGCCGTGCCTCTCTCCGCCTTGAAAGACCTCCACACGGGCAGCAAAAAGACCGAGTCCCTGCTGGAGTCCCTGTCGCCACAACTGGGCCAACTGGAGCAGGGACTGGGAAGAGTGGAGGCGGATTTATCGTTGGTGAGGCGGCTGCTCGAGACCAAACCGCAGACTGAAACAAAGGCGGTTCAGCTGCAGGTGGCAGCAGAGGGAGGGGAGCAGCAGCAGCTGGAGGCCGAGGCGGTGATCCGGAGTCTGGAGGAGACCGAGAGGACGCTGGGAGAACGGATCAGGACCAACACGCTTTATAACGCCGTGTTCACGTACACTGCCACCGCCATCACCATCAGTGCTGTTTACATGCTGCTCAGAGGAGCCGGGTAGACTCGCACCTCGAGTTTGGAAATGTTCACATGCACTGGTTCACTATCAGCAACTAATAGTAATAATAATAATGATGTAAATATAGAGTTTGAGTTTCTGTAATTATCTGGTTACTTGTGTTGATTTGGACTTAATTCTAACTGTGCTGCGTTTAAACACGAGCAGCGTGAGCAGTTTTTATGATGAACTTGAAGCAAACATGACGAGATTTATCATCTAATCAATTCCACAATGAAACACTGGCCTACAGCTCGGACACGTATGTTGATTTATTGTCTGGAGCTGTTTTTATTAAACACTGCTGTGGATACTAACTGTTGTTGTTGTCTGGAACAAATAGTCTGGATCTCTTGACTCTCATACTGTGAACCTGCGCTGCTCTACAGGGGAGCAAGGAGCACGACTCATGATGTCAAACACTTCTGAAGTGTGTTGTTGTAAATCCACTCTGATCCTGTGTTTGATCATGTCTATAAACCCCTCTATTTCAGCCCTGCTCAGAACAGGCTGTTTTATGTGTCTGTAGCTTTAAATATGTAAATGAGCTGTGTCTGGCCACGCCCCCTCTCTGGAAGGGCCTCGGGTGTACTCGCTGCTTTCTGGCTCCATGTCCTATTGTTTACGGTGAGAAGGCAGACTCAGAGGGCAGAACAAACACCTAGCTGTGGGAGTGTCACCCACCTGGGGGAGGGGCTACTGCCCTTTGTGATGTCATGAAGGGAACATCTCCAAAACGGCCTGTTTGAGCCTGTTTGGGGGGGGGGGGGCGTGGTGCATGCAGACAAGGCCATTGTGCATGCAAAATTATTGCACCTCTGATGGCTTGTTTTAGCAAAAATAAACTGGCTCTTGGCTCCTGCAGGAACAAACAACCTCGTCACCTCCTGTGGCTCAGTGGTGGAGTCGGTCGTCTCTCAACTGGAAGGTCAGGAATTCAAGCCCCAGCTCCTGCAGCCACAAGCTGCTTCTAAGTGTGTCTGCTGAGTGTGCATGTGTGTGATTGGATGAGTTAATACTGATGACCTCTACAGTCAGTGTGGATGTGACCTTCAAAGTAAAGGTCGTCAGTAGACTAGAAAAGAACGATACAGATATTTTATTTTCCAGCTTTAACTCTCAAATTTTGTGTTTGTTACGTCAAGTAAAAAAAAACAACCTCAAACCATATTTTATAAAAAATCTGTTTGTCTTCTTCTGTTCGGGTGTCATCACAGCGCGCTGCATCTTGTCTGTGCAGCCTTCTGATAAATCCTGTGCAGCAGGTGCTCGGTCTTTACTTAGCACAATGACGGCAATGAAACCATAACAAACACACCACACAGCATAACACACACACACACACACACACACACACACACACACACACACGCTCCACATTCTGAACTATCTGTGTGATGCTGATCTGGAAATCTTGGACTAAACACGGTGAGCAGAAAAAGGATGACACCAGTCGTGACTGACGTCGTTCAGCTCAGTGAAATGTGTAAAGACAGCAGAGAGAGAAAAATATATGTTGAACTAAAGAGTTTTTTAGTTTTCATGCCGGAGCTGAAGTTCGATATTTACTGAATCAAAAACGTCGCACATTCTTCCTACTTTTCCGACGCTACCTGAACGCCTCTTCCTCTCTCTGTAGGATGTAAAGGAACAGCAGCAGACACTGACATTAACACCTCGCTGTTGAAAACTTGATGACCTGCTTCCTTTTGTCAGGTGTTCAACTTACAGACAGACGCTCACTGTATCCAGTCCTTCAGGTAAACAATGTTTGGTATCAGGTTTAAAAAAAAAAACAAACTCAACTGATCGGGTTTAAAAACAGAGAAGATCTCCAACATTTCTGTGAAAACCCCTTGTAGTGGGACTCCGTCTCTTTCTTTGTCCTTTGTACTACTTATTGGAAATTTCAAAGTAAAATAAAAGTATAAGAAAAGGTTGAAAGCACGGTCAAAAAACTGTGTAGCTTCCATCAACACTTGACTCCATCTACCTACGTTACATGCGTCACATTTAAATACGCAGTGATGTCATGACCAAAAACATTCAGAAACATAAAAACAATAATTTATAATGACTAAATTATGACTGTAAAAAACATTTTAAACATGAATTAACATGAACTTACTGAAAATCAAATTTTTTTTTTAACGTTTTTAACTAAATATTTATAATCAAATCAACAATATGCATATTGGCTCTTACACCCCTGCAGCAGGAAAAGCGGTGCAGATGGATTAATATTGTTTTATAATGTTTGTCACAGCTTCATCCTGAAACAAAGACAACACGTCTAAATCCATGTGTTCAGTTTGCATGTGGCTCGCTTGGAGGACTACACACATGATTTACACTCACTAACCACCATCCTCGTTATTTTTGTATTATTTAAAGTTCGGAGTCGATCACTAGAAGCGATCGTCTCCTTGTGTGTCTCGAAGTTGGTTGAAACCGAAAGATAATGAGGAAAATGTTTACGTTCTCATCTCAGACTTCTTCTCTGGACTAACAGAAGAAAAACAGGTACAACAACAACAATGATGATGCTGATCACATTATGGCCCCGGGTCTTTAAACATGTGACACGTGTTCAGGTGTGTTACAGCTGCAAGTGTCCTCTTCTTTTATCAGCAGGGGGCCTTGTATCTGACTCCAGCCCTGCAACCCTCTACTTCATTTATACCAACAGATAGATTGAATTAACTTGAGACTAATTGGTTGGGTAGGGAAGGAAGGAAGGAAGGAAGGAAGGGAGGAAGGAAGGAAGGAAGGAAGGGAAAGAATCAAGGAAGGAAGGAAGGAAGGAAGGAAGGAAGGAAGGAAGGAAGGAAGGGAGGAAGGAAGGGAAGGAGGGAGGGAGGGAGGATGGAAGGAAGGAAGGGAAGGAGGGAGGGAGGATGGAAGGAAGGGAGGAAGGAAGGAAGGAAGGAAGGAAGGAAGGGAAGGAGGGAGGGAGGGAGGATGGAAGGAAGGAAGGGAAGGAGGGAGGGAGGATGGAAGGAAGGGAGGAAGGAAGGAAGGAAGGAAGGAAGGAAGGAAGGGAAGGAGGGAGGGAGGATGGAAGGAAGGAAGGAAGGAAGGGAGGGAAGGAAGGAGGGAAGGAAGGAAGGAAGGAAGGGAAGGAGGGAGGGAGGATGGAAGGAAGGAAGGAAGGAAGGGAAGGAGGGAGGGAGGATGGAAGGGAGGGAGGGAGGAAGGAAGGAAGGAAGGGAAGGAGGGAGGGAGGATGGAAGGAAGGAAGGGAAGGAGGGAGGGAGGATGGAAGGAAGGAAGGGAAGGAAGGAAGGAAGGGAGGGAGGAAGGAAGGAAGGAAGGAAGGGAAGGAGGGAGGGAGGATGGAAGGAAGGAAGGGAAGGAAGGAAGGAAGGAAGGGAAGGAAGGGAGGAAGGAAGGGAGGGAGGAAGGAAGGAAGGAAGGGAAGGAGGGAGGGAGGGAGGATGGAAGGAAGGAAGGAAGGAAGGAAGGAAGGAAGGAAGGAAGGAAGGGAAGGAAGGAAGGAAGGAAGGAAGGAAGGAAGGAAGGAAGGGAAGGAAGGAAGGAAAGATGAGAGACAAAATAAAAGGCGGAGGAGAGGAACAGAAAGACACATTAACACTTCTCCTCACATGACAGTCAGCGGTATCCAGGTCAACCACTTCACTGCACTGTGCTATGTAGTGTGTGTGTGTGTGTGTGTGTGTGTGTGTGTGTGTGTGTGTGTGTGTGTGTGTGTGTGTATACAACTGTCCAAGGCTGATTAAGGCCTGTAAATAATTGGCACACTGGACAATAAAAATTCCATTGAGGTACTGACTTAATGAATGACTGACTGGCACACACACACACACACACACACACAGTGCTGTTCAGCTGTGATGTATCACCAGCTCCCCCCCCCCCGTCCCAGTGCGTCTGAAACGTATTCACACACACTTCACTTCTGACCACACTTTTTTTTTTTTAATCTCACAGTCTGACTTTGATGCAGCAACTTCAGGACCGACAGAAACGAGATGATGGGAGAAAAACAAGAAAGAAACGATTTTAAATAATTCTGATTGGCCTTTGTTTTGTGAGTCCGATCAGGGTCCAGACCAGAATCGAGCCCAGCTCTTCCAGACTGGCCGTTACTGGACTGATGACGGTCATCTGCTTCTATAAGAGCTCATAGCTATCCGCCCCAAAACACAACATAACAGTTGATGTTTTCAGAGGCACAGTAAAGCACATTGTCCCCCCCCCCCCTGCCGCCCCCCCCCCCCTTGTTGACACAAAGTAGATGAGAGCAGCTGCTGTAGTGCCGTCTTGCAGCACTACTTATCACAGGGAGAGTTCCCATTGACTCTTTTCATGTGAGCAACCCAGTGAACCCGATGAATGTCCTCAAGCAGAGACTGTACCCCCCCCCCCCATCCCCCCCCCCCCCCCCCCCGCTTTCACCCCACTGTTAAATGTGTCTGTAACTATTTCTGACCATGCATGACCAGATCCAAACAGCCTGAGGCCAGATGAATCTGTGAAACGGATCAGAACTCAGGGAAATATTTGTGTCGTAAGTTTATTGCATTTCAAATGTTCCTTTTTTTTAAAGCATATTTTTACTCACTTTTTAATTGATGCATATTTTTGTTCGCTCCTTGATGATTGTTTTGATGCAAATCTTTTTTTCCACACTTATATTTTTTTATCTATTTAATTTTTTATCCTGCTTTGCTGCTCTAACACTGTGAATTTCTCCGCTCACGAGATCAATAAAGGATGATCTGATCTTATCTTATTTCTCATAGTAAAATATATAAATATAAAGTCATATTTGAGTCGCAAAGTTACGGAAAGTGTGCCGAAAGGTTATCGACCGAGCCCAGAGTCACCTGCTGATCTCTCACATGATTAACAGGAACACGCGGCGAGATCTGTAAATGTGTGAAGTGGGATTTGCCTGGAAGCGGGTCGACAACGTGGCGGATTTTATGTTAACTTTTCAAAATGATGACAAATCCAAAAAGTCTCCATCGCTTCATTTTCACGTGACAATGACATGACTCCACAACAACACCGACCTCCTGCTCTGATTGGATCAGGGGTTTATTACACTCACAGGACCACAGTGGAAAAGTTTTGCAGCCGTCGATTGAGAAACGTTTTAACCTTCGACCGGCCGCCTCATATCTGAGCGGAAGACCTGATAACTCACCGCTGTGAAAACAAAGAAAAATCTTCCATCAGATCTTTGCTCAGGAGGAGTTATAAGATTATTATTAGAAGAAAAATTATTCTTGAGGTTTGACCTGCTGACATTTTGATTCCAAGGCTGCAGCCGTTTTCACTTCCTCTTAAATTTCCCTTCGACAGGCTCAAATTATTGATGACTGCAACTTTGACCCGCGGCGTGTTTTCTTCTCATGTGACCTCGACGTGAGAATCCATCGGCCTGACTTATAACCAAATTATGCAAAAACAAAATGTACACATGTACAAAAAAAAAAAAAAAAAAAGTGGGAATTGCTCATGGAGAGAAACACAACTTAAAAAGGAATGCTAAGAAATTCAATTAAACTCTATGTGTGTATATAATGTTTTATGTCTATTATCTGCTTTGCAAAACCGAATAATAAAATTTGATGAAAAAAAAAAAAGTCCACAGAGGCAGTTTTACTGAAAGATGAGGCTCATTCATTCTGAACATTTTCAAACAAGCTGCTCAGAGTTTTGTGATTCACATATTTAAAGCCGATGTTGAATGAAGTCGGTAGTCGGAGTGTTGGATATCCAGTCGGAGCCTCCTGGTTGTAAACTCGTTAAAATCTTCGGTCAGTTGACCCTCAATTTAAGAGATGAATCATTTGTCAAAAGTCGTCTCAACCTCCGGGAGTTGTAAATGATTTTATTGCTGTTGTTGTCATAAAGAATAAATCAGGTCAGTGAAGTGAAAACAGTGAAAACACACAGAGCCAAAAAAAAAAAAAAAAAAAACTATTTCTGCAGGAACTTTTCTAATCAGTGTGAATTTGTGACTGCTGCAAAGAGGATTATAACGCAGCAAACTGACCTACATGACCAGGAGAGAAAGTTAACCCTCGGAGAGCCGTCGACCATCGACGAGTACGCAGTCTGACCTTCCAGCTTCATAAACGCACGACGCCAAAGATGATCCAGGAAAAGAAAAAAACAAGTTCAGGAAAAGTAAATTTCAGGCGACAACGAGGCGACGTGAACTCTCCTCGACTTGACTCTTCTCCCAGCACAGACATCAGGAGGGCGTTAAAGTGTTTTATTAAAGTGTCATATTAACAACAGTGGATCGAGTCTCAGGGGTATTAGAGAGAGAGAGAGAGAGAGAGAGAGAGAGAGAGAGAGAGAGAGAGAGAGAGAGGAAAGGACATGCGGGAAAGGTGATGCAGGTCGGATTCAAACCCGGGACCGCTCGCTTCAGACCCTCCAGACTCTGCACGCATTAATCACAACTCTAGCTGCACCTGTTCTGCATCATCATTTAACAGTGATTAATAAACCAGGCGGCCATCGTGTCATCTCACATTTTTACACAATTCAAGGAAAGAAAAAGATTCAAACTCTGTCGGAGGTCAGCAAGTTCAGCGCTCGGACGGATTAGAGGATTGGTGTGTGTGTGTGTGTGTGTTTGACCTCCCGGGTCTGCTCATTGAGACAGGGTCAGGAGGTCAAACATGCCAGTGAGTTTGTCTAGACATGGCATTGTGTGTGTGTGTGTGTGTGTGTGTGTGTGTGTGTGTGTGTGTGTATTAGATTTTTGGCACCATCGAGAGTCGGGCTAAAAAGTTCCCGGCGGTATGACGTCATGTTTCAGGATCAGACGGGAGGCAGATTTCTCCGATGATCTCAGATCATTCATTGAAGTTGATTCTGATGTTTTAATTTGGTCGCCTCACTTTTTAGACGCCAGAGACGGAGGATCCCCGACCCGGCCTGGAAGTGGTGAAAGCAATTTAAAGCCGTTTTCACAGACGCACTCCTAAAAATATCTAGACAGGAGTCTCCTGACCTGCACGACCTCACAGCGGGACACCTGGGAGACGGGGGGACGGGGGGGACGGGGGGGGGGGGCTCCTGAGGTAAAACGGGATGTAAAAAAAACAACCTGGAATTCAAGAAAAAAGTGGAGACCAACATGGTGATGAACAGAAAACCTGACGCAGCAGTTTGATCACGTGCACGCTCACTCGATGCAGCGTGCAGCAGTAACAGTACAGAATCCTCCCTCCTCCTCCTCCTCCTCTCTCCGGAGAATATCCCGCTGCGTCCTCACACCAGCTCACTCGGACTTGCTCGGGCAGGAGAAACTCCGGGTGAAGTCGGTCTGTTTGCGTCCACACGTGCAGCTCCTCCTGGAAATATCAGGAGTTTTTTTTCCAGGCGATTTGAGCAGAAGTGTGAACGCCCTCTAATAATAAGTCGTGCACGCCGCACGCACTAATCATCAGGTTAGTTTCAGTGTCCGTATAGTGATTTGTTGTGATTTGTTTTCCTTGGATCAGACTCTCAGGTAGCGAGGTGGGGCTGAACTTAACGATGCGTACATTAATCTGTCACCTGAGGGAGAAACAGCAACAGTCTGTTTGATGACATGACCTTCAGACACACGGTTGATAAAGTGCACAGATATCACACCGCTGCAGAGGTTTAACCACACAGATGTAGATTATATAGAATTCACACATTTTCAGGTGTGTTTGTTTTAGTGTCTTTCTGTTAAACTTGATTGGAAGATCAAGACGTTAAAGATCTCACATTCTCCTCATTCAGTGTCAATAAGAGTCAGAGCTCCTGAAAACATGTGAGACGCCACAGAGAGGGATGTGAAGGTGACAGCATGTTCACGCTGTCTCTTTATGTCAGAACGATCCAGCAGAAATCGAAACAGAAAAAAAACCACCTTTTTGGTCGCCGTTTGTCATCGTGACAAGTCGTCAGTTTGAAGACGAGAAATCTGCACGTGACATCTCAAGAGTTATGTAACATCTCATGTTTGAGTACAGATTAAATAAACGGACATGATGCAGCAGGCTAGCTGCTTCGCCTGACTTTTATTCTTAATGCTAAGCTAAGCTAAGCTAACCACACCCTGATCAGTGTTAAACACAAAGTGTGTGTGTGACGACGCGTCTGTTCAGGACCTGAGAGGTGCAGCGACCTCCGAGACGTTTCACATTCCTCCATGTGAGAATGCAGCCAGTCGCTAGCTCTGTGTTGTTGAAGCTTTATGACAAAAAGCAGCTCAAAGAAATGTGCCGTCGTGCATCGTCGTGTGCTGAGTCACACTGGAACAGGTCAGCTTTTTGGAAACTTAACACTTTTGTTTTTCCCCCTGTGTTTTTGATCTCCACGTCTGCAGATCTCTGTTTTTACAAACTCACATCTTTCATCTATGCAAAGGCTCCACGATCATCAATAAACTCTGTATTATTTTGTTTATTTTATTTTATTTTATTTATTTATTTATTTATTTTTTCATTTAATTTAATTTAATTTAATCATATTTTATTATATTTTATTTTATTTTATTTTATTTTATTTTATTTTATTTTATTTTATTTTATTATTTTATTTTATTATATTTTATTATTATTTTATTTTATTTTATTTTATTTTATTTTATTTTATTTTAATTTTAATTTTAATTTTAATTTTATTTTGCTTATTCTGACATCAAACGACAAAGAAGAGTGCGAAACATAAAACCGTCCCTGTGACTTTTTGGATTCTTCCTCTTCATCGTCCTTCGTCGTCTCTTAACTCTGAAGTCAAGTCTGACTGTTTTTAGAATCAGGACCACAATCTGAGCGACGTCCAGCGTTGGTTTCTGAAGGAGGCTTCTGATTGGACCGCGCCCGCTCTACAGCGTCGGCGTTCATAAATCGACTAAAGAACAAAAAACTTGACTCAATAAGCTGCTGAGATCCATGCAAACAGGTTTTTACCTGTTCTTTTAATGCCCACTGTCCACACACTGCAGGTTTGGACTATAGAAGTCCCTGGAGCCTGACTCATCTGTAGTTCTTGACAGAAGCCCGTGTTTGGAGTTCTGCTGAGCAAAGCATTAATTAAGGGTGCGTCCGATAATCCCAGCTGTCAACATAACGCCGTTTCAGCCTTGAAAGAAAGACGTTACATCACTCAGCCAATCAATGAGCCTCGCTGCACAAAGACGACGCGGCGTTATATAATCCGATTTATGTAATCTGTCAACAATCTCCACAGTCCATAGGAAGGAAGGAGGGAAGCTTTAACGAGAGGGAGGGAGAGGAATGTGTGAACTTACTGAAATTAAACCGGGTTAAAGGAAAAGGTGCAGCTTTCATTTGTTCTCTCAGAGTGAGATATAAACATTTATAATTATTTAATGTAAGAAGCTGTAAAACAGAACTGAGCACATAAAGAATGTAAATCATGATAAACACTCTCACGTTCACAGCTGAACGTCTCGTGACTCTTTGAGGCATTCTGACCGTCCTGATATACCTGCTTGTTTTGCACCTGGTGGCTGCAAAATGAACGCTATGAATGCTTCTTTTTTTTTGATTCCCCCGTCTCAAGAAACACAGACGATGCATCAACAAGCTTCCTGAATGCATCACATGTAGTCTCAACGACACGGAGACATTTTACGGTGGAGCTGACTTTAAAACGTAAAAGTTGGGGGAGAAAAGTTCTCCATTTATTCTCCTTGTGAGCATGAAAACGTCGATGTGGCCTTTGGTTGAAATGGATGGAATTCATCGTGTGTGTTTTTGTTTTTTTAAGTTTCTGATTCTGAAGATGAGGCGGTCTTGTTTGTCACCTGGTCCGGAGAAATGGCCGATTATCACCAGGCTGAAAGAGGAGAGTCGAGGTGCACTTTGGTTTTGTCCTGTTCTCACTTCTGAACTTTGTCACAAGCTGCTCCTCCTTCGTTCTGACGTCCTGCTGTGCGTGCGTCCTTCTCGTCGGCAGCTGGAGAACCTCGTCCACCTAAAAATGTCTTACATGGCACATCTCCCGGCTCGTGTTTTCTTTGGGCTGTGTGAAGCCCCATGTCTGACCACGGCTGCACCTCACTGTGTCTCTGTCCTGTTCAAATGTTCTCTCTGTTCCTGGAAAAAAAAAAAGAAGCTAGAGGAGGAATGCTTTGTGTTCTTTTAACCCTTCACAGGCCCTTTTGTTTGCCTCTGATCTGTTCATCCTCTGCCTGTGATCTCTGCTGTTAAAAGCAGATCCCTGTGACGTCGGCACTCAAGCGCTAACGCGGACAAAAGGAAGCTTCCTGGACCGGATTACGCCGTGACTCACAGACCGGCCATCGGGTTTCCCAAAGGAACCTTTACACTCTGCTTTCACACCAAAAAAAAATAGCTGTGGGAGCAGTTTGAAAAGCTAAAACCTTTCCTTCAACTTTACCTCATGTTTTATGACGATGGAGGATCTCATGAACCAGGTCTCGGACAACGGCTCTTATCATGTTACCATTTCAACATTTATTTTTTTATTTGATAAATTGCAAAAGACTGACTCTGAGTGTCAGTGAAAATGTTTGTTGCAGCTCGTAAAACACAACGTTCAAACAGGAGGACGGCTACGAGTCCTGCTTGTACCCACGCTGCAAGCTAACGCTAACTAGCACAAGCTAACCTGCCGCTGTCCAACAGACGCTACGTTGGACAGTCTCTTAGTAAGCATGGCTTCCTCTCGTTCGGAGTGGGCGGGGCTTATCAATCAGCCCGGTGGAGACGATGTCAGACTTACCGACCTAACCTGGACTGTTAAGTCCACGGCGATCCTGAAGGAGGCACAACAGAGACTCAAACTTGATTCTTAAATTTAGAATCAGAGCTCTTGTTGTGTTTCTACCGCTGCTCGGTGGAGTCGGCGCTGAGCTGCGGCATCTCCGCACCGCCGCAGACAGGAAGGAGCTCCAGAGGGTCATAAACACCGCCCAGAGGCTGATTGGCTGCCTTCTTCTATCCCTGGAAGTCAGGTACAACACCTGCTGCCACAGGAGAGCCACATCCTTAGGGGGCTCCTCGCACCCCGGTCACCAGCTCTTTGAACTTCTGCCCTCGATGAGGCGTTTCAGGACAGTGACTGAAAAACAGTTTCTACCCAACAACCCTGAATCTGCTGCTTAAATAACCATCTACACCTGCCGACTGTGTGGTTTTATTAGTTTTTTCTTTTAGAGATTTTTATTTTTTCAGAGATTTAATTTTTAGAGTCTTTTTTTTCTGGTGCTATTTGCACATATTTATGACATTATTTGCACACATACTCTACTTGTGCTTCTCTCATACTAATATTTGCACACATTTCTTTGACTACCTCTTCTCTTTGCACCACCTTGTTTCATTTTTAATTTTTTTATTTATTGTAACGAGAGCTGCTATTCTTTATTTCATCGTGCTGCAGTCAGAGGAACAATGACGATAAAAGAAGTCCAGTGTGGAACCAACGCAGGGTGAACCCTCGTTTTAGAACAAGCTTTATCTGCTCTGCATTTCAACCTCACGATGAATATTTTGTGCTTTTTTTATTCTTTGCCGCTTCGTCATAATGTCCAAACCAGTCACAGGACAGGTCAGTCACCAGGAGCGATTATCGAGCTTCATTACTTCAGTATTAATAAAAATCTACTGACTCCACCTTTTTTACTTTTTAAACATTTTCTCCCAACATGCTTCATTTAATCTTGAATTATTCCCCTCCTGGCAGCATGAGGATGATTTGATGTCTTTGTTGTACTGTGAGGTGATCTTCTTCTTCTTACAGTGTGTGGGCTGTAAAGTCACCGTGAATCACTTCCATTGTTGCATCCTTGGCAGCATGTTGAGCCTCCTTCCCAAGTCAGGAAAGATTCCAAAGTTACCCGTCATGGTCGAGGTTACAGTTCCCCTTCAAACATCCTCCATTTGAAGAACACGCCGGATGTTACCTGGTCAAAATAACTCCAGTCAGGGGAGACATGTTTTCAGTTTGACTTTGAAACTGCAGGATTGAAATCTGGTGGACGGTTGTTTTGCACGAGCCGACGAGATTACTTTTCCATTTTGGAGCAGATCCAGACGTGACTCACGAACGAGCGACAGCCGAGGCATCGCTTCCTAAATATTTGCAGATCGGACTCAAACTCGGATCAGAGAAGTCTGGACTGTCGGCCTCCGACGCTTTTTTTAGAGTTTGGGTGAAAGTCGTAGTTTCGACTTCACATTATTTGTTACCACAATGACAGACTGAGAGCGGGGCGCCTGATTCCCAAACGAATCTGAAATGAATCTGCAGCAAATATTTAATTTGAATGTGTAACAGGATGTTACATATTTATATTGGCTGACTGGACTGTGACGCCGTGCACGTGCACAGTAAAGGTGTTCTGATCCAGCACGATGAAGCTGCAGCTAAAAGTTCTGCTAATGTTAATTCAATTTTCTATGAATAAGAGTCGACACCTTTCCTTCTATTACAACATTAATACATTTAGTTTTAACACATTTAAAGTTCATTTATTCTCATCCCAAAAAGTTCATATTTAAAGATGATGAACTGATTAAACTTCCATGTTATAATTTAACACAAACTCTGGATTTTCTTCCCTCATGCACAAAGTTACTGATCTCAGGACAGCATCAGTTTATTCTGCCTCAGACTTTCATCATGAATTTAACCGGACTCGTCGACACGTGATGATCGAGCTGCTGCAGACAGGTTTAACCGGATTGTTGTTTAATGTTTCATCTTCACACGTGTCACATTATTTCATTTTTTTCTTTACCTGCGACCGGTTTGGTCGGGGTGTTTTTGGAAACGTCCCAAAAAGCACAAACTCACTGAAAACAAAACGAGCACTTCTTGACCATCTGCAGATTTATATATATATATATATATATATATATATATATATATATATATATATATATATATGAGCTCATCTGATGCTTTTTTAATTTCCTTTTTTATTTTAAAGATATCAACAAACGTCACGTTAAATAATGACGTTCAAAGATTCTTCTCTCTCATATGAAAACGTTCACAGTGTTGATCTTCAATAAATTCAGAACATGCATTCACCTCATTCATCTCACATTTAGGATAAAATCAGCAAACACAAACACTGTGCAAAAGTTTAACAGCAAAGCAGGAAGTTCTTTAACTCTCCAACACGGAGAACATGAAACATAACACGCTTATTTAGAATAAATCCTTCATGTTAAAAAACTCTGAATCATTTGCAAAGGAAAAGCAGCTTTATTTCTTTTTCTCTGATAAACCTTTGAAACACCTGAATAAATTAAATGTTATTACTGTGTAACTGTGTTCAGTATTAAATATAAATGTCTTTGTGTACCTGAGTTAGCAGAGAGCTTGTCATGGTTTGATTTTGTTTCTGTGTTCTGTGTGTGTTTACTTCAGTCCTTCGTGTTTCCTGTATTCTTGTGTTGAAACCTGTCAGCGTGTTTCCTGTTTTATTTCTTTCTTCTTTTACTTCATGTCTTCTCAGTGTCCGGTTTTACTTCAGTGGTGTCCAAACTTTTTTTCTTGCGGGCCAAAATTGTCGCGTTGGAATCGTTCACGGGCCACAAGGTTTGTTTTTTAAATATTGGAAGGAACGTTTTGTATTTTGACCTCTTCAAAAAATAATGTAAATACACAATAACTAACTGCAGTGGGAAACTGTTGTGTTGTAATTTTTTGGAAAGAATAGTCAGGCTTTTACAGGTCTCCCTCGCTAACATGAAAGAGAAAAAAAGAACGAAATATGACATCTGATGAGGCCTGGGGCCAAAATCTTCTGATTCTTAGATTTGAAGTCAAGGGCCACAAAAAATCCACTCAAGGGCCACAAATGGCCCCCGGGCCGCACTTTGGACACCCCTGTTTGACTTTGTACTCGTCCTCAGTTGTTCTGCTCTCGTGTTTCCCTCCTGTCTGATGACCCTGATGGTCCTCACCTGTCTCGTTCGTCTCACCTGCGTCTGATCACCTCAGGTCTATTTAGTCTCTGTGTTTGTCCTCCGTCCTCGGTCGGTTCGTTGTCTCTTGTCTCTCATGCAGGTGCTCTCTGGATTTTTGGACTTTGTTTTTCTCATCTTGGATTTTTGGAATTAGTTTTGAGTACGTTTTTGTTTCGGTGTTTCTTTCTTCCTTTTTGTTAAAATAAATAATTTAAGTTTTTTTCTGCACTTGGGTCCTTCCTCCCTGTTTTTCCTCCATCGACCGTGACAGAGCGAGTTTTACATCTACTGTCCCTCAGCAGGAGTTTAATGATCTATAAAGCGTTTACAACACCTCAGTCTTTACTGCAATTTTTAGTTTAAATACAGAAAAAAACAGACTTGCAGTCGTTCCCAGTTTCAGTAGTTTTCCAGAATGTTTGGAGAATTTTGCCAAAGGCAGAGTAAAGTAGGTCATTTGGAATATTTTCACTTCACTTTGAGTGACTGATGGCGTCTCTGACCTGAGGGTGTCCACATGAGAAGAAGAAGAAGAAGAAGAAGAAGAGGAAGAAGAAGAGCTAACACAATACAAAGAGTCTTCAAACCTGCAGCCTCACCCAGAAATTATTTCAGTACGTTGAACACCCGGAATTCCTCCGTAAACAAATCAATCAAATATCAAATCAAATCAAACTTTAATTATCCGTTAGGAACTTGGTTGCAGGGAAAGCGCCAGAACAGAAACATAAGACACAACACACCCAACATTCACACGTTAAAATTCTGATGAAGTCCTTAATAAATAACTTCAGTGAAGTAAACAAAGAAGAGTTCAAAATCAAACTTCTGCCAAAGTGATGTCAGTCATCTGTCAGAGATCATCATCTCTGACGGGCCTCCCTTCATGCGTGGTGCTGACGGTGTCTGCAGAGAGGACTCCATGTTGGACCGGCAGGTGATGAACTACAGCTCTCTCTCTCTCTCTCTCTCTCTCTCTCTCTCTCTCAGTGTACCTGAGGACACCGGTACATTCTGTACAGTTTACTGTACGGCCCCGCTGCGTGCCAAAACACATCTGCACATCATCTGTTCTGCTGCAGAGAAACTCGTCATGTCTTCGTTATTTTAATTTTTCTGCACTGTGTGATTTTCTTCTGCTGTCCTGCTTTGCTGCTGTAACACTGTAAATTTTTCCGCTCACGAGATGAATAAAGGATGAATCTTATCTTATCAGTCTCCTACTGAATTGCAGGGTTGGTCATTTCCTTCCTATTTTTTTTAATGCGTCTCGGGCTCCTGGACTCAGCCTCAAGTGGTCGCTCGATGAACTGCAGTTAATTCATTTATATTGGCTTCACTTTTCAACACCTGAGGTTTGCTGTTTGGTCAGTGCAGAAAAGAAAAAAATCACAAAAATCTGATCCAGCTCACAGTTTATCCCTCAGCAACAAAAAAAAAAAAAAAAAAAAACACGGGAAAAAAATAATATTTTGATATTAGTCAGCTGGAGTTACGTAAAGAGGAGCTTGGAAAGATTGACCGTGTTCATACAGCGCTCTGCCTTCAGAGCGGGCTGACCATCAGAGAGGGGGAGAAAAAGAAGAGCACCCACTCCTTTCATATTTCCAAAGACCAACTTCCCTCCCAACAAAGATATCAAGTAAAAGTGAATGAAAAGATTTTAAAAAGCGATTAAAAACGTAACTTTTAACTTTTCACTGTTAACATCTTAATCAAATATGGCAGTGTTGCTTCCCACCCCTAAATAAAGATGAACAGTTATTGATTACTGTAATAATTGCCTTGTTATGTAACAGCTTGTGTGGCCATATTTGAAGAGTTAATGAACATGACTGTCTCATGGAGACTTCAGGAGCCTGAATGTTGAGAAATGTTTGACCTGTGTGCATACATCCACAATCGGCTCTTATCAGGTTATAAAACTTTAATGTTCAGACAGAAAAAAATATATCATTAACTGTCATTTATAAGGTGTGTCCGTTTCTGCTGAGTCATGTGTGGCTGAAATTCAGCCCAAACTTTTCCATCTGAGTACAAGCTCAACTATCTGTCCCAAACACCCCGAACACAGATTTAAAGAAACACCGACATAGATCCAAGAAAATATAAATAACCTGTGCAGGAAGAAGAATAAATAAATAATGTATAATTTAAGGAAGCAGCTTTAAAACAGAGTTAAGATGAGACATGGACGCTGAGCAGCTGCACAGCATCATGTTGCAGCAGCGACTGAAATATAATCTTTTTAAACTCCAAGACGTTATCAGTCTGTCTGCAGGTTTTCAAATAGGTTCAAGGTTCAAGGTTTACTTTATTGTCAATTCCAAAATATGTCAGACATACAGTGAAATCGAAGTTTCCCCCCTCCCCACTTTGCAATGTAGATAAAAAAAAAGGTAAAATAAGATAAATAATATTTACACTAATAAAATCTAAATGTGCAATAAGTACAAAGTTAAATATGATGGAATCTAAAACAAGATTTGTGCGTCTAATAATAATACAAACAAACAGTCACTTTTAAAACAACCAAATTAAACGGTGAACCATGAAAGCATATTTTAAGATAAGATAAGATAATCCTTTATTCATCTCACGAGCGGAGAAATTTACACTAAACCACTTTTTTTTTTTAAACTAATAAAGTGGGATTAAATTGTTCCAAGTTAGTCCCAGAGATGCATTCAGTGAATTATGTAGTTACATAACTACTACTTTTAGACACCTTTATAATCAACAGATTTGTAGATGAATGTTCTTCAGAGAAAAGGAGTCAAGAGAGTATTTTTCCTCTTTGACGTCATGACGTAAATTGCGTTTTGTTTTAAATGTAATTAAAGAGTCGGCCTTTAATTCGTCAAATCCAACTATTAATAACGTGCACTGATCATCTCTGGCGTCTTAATTATAATATCAGCTCTTCATGGCTCTGATTGGTCACCTCTCGCTGTTATCAAACAGCAGCGTTCAATATTACGTCATCCTCGTCGATCCAGCATCTCGCGATCATAAGCGATCTTCGTTCCTACAAGCTCTGCTCTTTGGGGCCCTGGGTGTGGGCGGGGCTTTGCAGGGGTGGCGAGGAGGGTACCGGCTGCGGGGTGGCTTGTGATTGGTCGGACGGCCTCCGGCTGCAGTAGCGGTATATAATCGTCAGTGTGCAGCTCGGAGCCGCAGCTGGAGGTTTGCGCAGCACATGGAGTGAAGACAGCGGGACAAAAGAGGCCGCAGGAGGAGGGAACAGGACACACACTGCTTATCCTCTCGTCTCTGGAAGCTTCTGGTTGCTGGAAGAGGACACAGGAAACCTTCATCGCCAAGAAATAGAGTGAGTAACCTTCATCTTGGGTTCATATAATAAAGAGGCGCGTGCGCATGCGGGAAATGGTGTGTGTGTGGTCAGGGGGGTTACAGATGAGTCAGAGTGGCGTCATTAAGCTTCTTTAACAGGTTCAGTAGGCTAGTGTGTGTGTGTGTGTGTGTGTGTGTGTGTGTGTGTGTTTTAGCTGTCCAGCGTGGCTGCAGGTCTGTGCTTTGACTGACGTGATGTGTAAGTCCTGCAGTTCACCGGCCGGTGGGAGAGTCCACGCTGCACGCGCACCGCACGCTCAGAGAGAGAATAGAAATGAGTCAAAGATCGTCTATTACAGGTGGAAACCATCCTATTTAAACACACTTTAAATAGATCCATTCACAGTGAAGCAGCCACTGTTACACTGTGAAGACAGACCCACGCATGAACGTGTTCATGACTCTCTGTCTGCACTCCTGCATGCTTTGAGTTTGTGAACATATTATTATAATTATGATTCATATGTGAACTGATGCAGGCGGAGTGAAAGATGAATACAGATGTTGTGTCTGTTTTCTACGGCGTCCCGAAGAGGGCAAACCATTTGACTCGGCATTCAGCTGAGTTCTCGATATCTCGACTTTCTCATCTTTTGTTCGTCGTTTTCTCTGAATCTTAAAAATCAGATAAAATCGTTTAAAACATCCGGTGTGGAACATTTTGTGCTACAAAGACTTCATGGTTCAATCTTAAACTCCCGTGTCTGAATTTAGAGAAGGAGGAACGCAAGCATGGACAAGTCAAAGGTGACTCCTGAGGGTCTAAAATAAATGCCTTTTTGACCCTTTAGGTGCACCGTAGTGTCTCCCCTGTAGTCCCAGTGATGGAAAAAGAACAACACTGCTGCGTCTCATGTGAAGACTTTCAAACATTTGACTTTCAAACGTATTTCAGCAGGAAGAAGGAAGCAATGATTACAAACGCTGTCATTGTTCTCTGTGATGTTGGGAAACGGAGCGTGTGGCTTTATTTTGAGGTGTTCTTCCAAACGGGACGAGGCCTTAAATAAGGACAGGTAAAGGTGTGTGATCAGGTGGGAAAAAAGAAAAACGACAAAATCCCCTCTTGTGAATGTGTCACCTCTGATGTTAGATGTTAAAAAGCGGTTTCTTATGTTTACTGGTTGGATCTCCTGCTCTGAGTCCAGTAATTAAAATCTCATTAGCCGTCTGGTGGTGGCAGATGGGCGGGGCAGATGGGCGGGGCAGCCTGCCTGCCTGCAGATGATTTGTGCAGATGACATATGGAGCGCTTCAGAGTATATGTATATGTGTGTGTGTGTGTGTGTGTGCTATAGGAGGGGGCGGAGTCAGAAGGGCGTTATGTAACGGGAAAGACGGCCGGCTGGAGCAACCTGAGTTTTGGTTTTGCGCAAAAAAAAAAGAGAGAAGTTAAAAAACCGAGAATTTCAGCAATTAGAGAAGAAAGAGAAGCTTCTTTTAAAAAAAGAAGAAAAAAGTGACTTTAAAAAAAAGTGACTTTAAAAAAAAGTGACTTTAAAGGGTTTCTGTGCATTTAAAGTAATTTTTCACTTTTCCAATCTGACTTTGACTTAAAGTTCGAGGGATGATCTGTGAGATCCAACACGCCTTACATCATCATCAGAGGAGGAAGTACACACACTCTGAGTGCCTGTGATTGTTTGTAATGGTTGTGGTTTGCATACCAACACACACACACACACACACACGTGTTGGCAGTCGTGCATGCACACTCACGAGGACGTGCTGTGTTATTGTCGGCGGCGTCCAGATCACATCTCGGCGTCGAAATAATAATTCACATTCACAACAGAGTTTCTGTTTCTGCCTCCTGCAGCGTGAAGAAACTCTCGTGAACGGTTAGCGAAGGTGCATCGCTCCGTACGTCAGAGGTCAGAGGTCAGAGGTCAGAGGTCGTGAAGAGGCGAAATGGACGTTTTTAAGATAATTGATGCAAACAAAAATCCAACTGTTAGCGACCTTTCAGTACGAGACGTTTAGTTACCCCCCCTCCCCCCAAAGGCAAATATAAAATACAGGTGTCTGAATAAGTTTGAAGTGAATGAAGGCAGAAGACGAAGCGTTTGATTGGCTGTCGGCCGTTGAGGCTTTTTACTGTAAATCAGGCGTTGGTCAACGTTTCCTGCCAAAGAATGAAGAAAAACCAATTATCCTGTCGAGTCCTGACGAAAACTGGGCTAGTGGGGCTGCATGAAGTCATGTACACAGTGTGTGTACAGTGTGTGTGTGTGTGTGTGTGTGTGCTCTACAGTAAACCTTCTGGCAGTGGAGCAGACTCTTATCTGGGCTTCCCGCCAACCTCTGCTCTGCACTTATGTAACCTTCTTTATCTCCACAAAGAATTTCTCTGCTTCATTCCTCCTTCCTCTTTCTGCATTTTTCTCTCTTCCTCTCTCTCTCTCTCTCTCTCTCTCTCTCTCTCTCTGTCTCCACCTCTGTTCACTCTTCACAGTATCTTTGCTCTCTCTCTCTCTCTCTCTCTCCGTCTGTCTGTGTAAGCATGACTCTGCAGTTTGTTAAACCGCCGTGCCGCTCCCGGCCTGTCCCTTCTGCCAGAGCGAGATCAGCAGTGACATCACCACCTGTGTTATGTTTCATGTCCGTCTGACACTCTGCTGCCCACCGCGGTGCCTTCAGGGACCTTCTGATTCAGGAGTTTGTTTGTTTATTTGTTTGTTTGTTTGTTTGTTTGTTTGAGTGAGGACCAGATGACTTCTCACACAGGCGCCTTCCTCAGAACTCGTCTGGCAGCAGCTGATGCGTGACCCTCCAGCTTCAGGATGTCATGAAACGTCTCTTCCTGAAACTTGGCCTTGAACGCCTCATGGATGCTTTTGATTGTTTCTTTAATCGCTGCAGAGGAAAAACACTCCAGCGTCACCATTTTGTTGGACTTGTTGTCAGTTCCCGGTCTGTTATCTGGCATCGGTGCTGTCGTGGGAACAGCGGATGTCCCGTCATCATGAATGTCCAAACGTCTCTCTCGTCCACGCAGCGCTTCATTTTACACGCCGTTATCACTGAATTCCTAATTAGTTGAAAAAGAAAACCTTTATTTTTCACTCCTCAGAGGAAGAGCGCCCGCTGACTCTGTCGTAGGCGTTAACGTCACCGTTGGACGGTCAGATTAAATGTTGACACAGGATCCGGTTTCTCTTCGTGGTCAGGTTTACCTTTTATGAGACGTTTGTGCACCTTGTGATGTAACATGAGCCGAACGCTGCAGGCCGACAGCTCGGGCTTTGTGCATCATGTGATCGGCTCTGTGATCATGTGACAAATCCATGATTCAGTCCTCGTATTTATTCTGTGTGGATTAAAGAGCTGCACGCCGCCCCCTGATCCTCGCTGGTGTTCAAGTCCTCCAGTTTTCACTTCCACTTGTTTGTATCGGGGCGGCTGTGGCTCAGCGGGTGTCTGTGGATCGAACCCCCGACAGGCGACTGACTCTACCACTGAGCCACCTCCGCCGCCGTCATCAATGGTTTCTATTGGACGATTTTCATCACCTTTTATTATCCGTTATGAAAGTGATTTTCAGACTACAATTACAAATCGTCACAAATGTGGACAATTCAGATGGATTTGAAAAAAAAAAAATGAAAAAAAAAAAAAGCGACATGTTGCAATACTCTTTTTAACCCACAGAGGGCGCTAGCTGCTCAAGATTTATACATTAATTTTATTTGAGTTTTCGGAAAAAATTTAAAGCACGTCACATCTCTTTCTTTCATCTCTGCTGGGTTGGACTCACTGTACTGAAGTCACACAACACACACACACTCACTTTCCCACACACACACACACACACACTTACTTTCCCACACACACACACACATTTACTTTGTGTGTGGTATTAAGCGTTATATCTTGTTCTCTTTGTGTCTTTGTTTGCTCGTGGTCATGTTGCTATGTTAAACTATGAGGTCAGACAGACCGGGGAAGTGTGTGTGTGTGTGTGTGTGTGTGTGTGTGTGTGTGTGTGTGTGTGTGTGTGCGTGTGTGTGTGTGTGTGTGTGTATTAGAGGTCAGTGGAAATGTACTGACTGACCGTTGAGACTCCTGATGGTTTCAATGATTAACCGCCTCCCCTTCCTCTACTTCTCCCTGTTTTACATAATGATAATAACATTTTAATGAAGGCGCAGAAACAACAAGCAGCAGATTAATAATAACAAGTCGCTGCCTTCCCGTCGTCGAGGTTTACGTATCGCTGAGTCATGCTTCAGTTCTATCAACTTTAACCACTGCTTGTAAAGTCATTCACCTTTACTCCACTTTCTCTTCTTACATAATGGTGGTAAAAAAAAACCTCGACAGCAGTGACTTTGCAGAATTATTGATGATGATGTTTTAAAGTGGACAAATTATTATTATTATTATTATTACTTTTCAAACATCAGTGTTTTTGAGCTTTATATATAACATAAAACGCTCCGTTTTAGTGTGTGTGTCTCTTTAAATGCAGTAAGCCCCGCCCCCCTGAGTTTTCCAGTAACTGACAGTATTTTATTTCTCTCTCTCCTCAGTTAAAATGGATCTTCACGATAAAGAAGTTCTCCCCGGAGAGACTCTCCCTGTGGTCATCATCGGTGAGAAACACACACACACACACACACACACACACACTATCATGCAAACTGTACGTTGCCATGGTGATTAAGTTCTCGATCATGGGACGTCTCATATTTTGCAAGTCTGACAAAAAAAGAACAAAAGCGAAGTTCCTGAAGTCAAAATGAAACGTCCAGCGCTCAGCTGGTTTCCTGAAAAGAGACCGTGTGGTTTCCATGAGTCACTGTGGCTGCTCCTCGCACGTCCTCTGAAGATGTGCTGAGTCATCGGCCTGATGAACAGGTCGGCGTGAGGTCGTGAAAGCTGCTGAGTCATGCTGCAGTCGTATCGATTCTATAGATCCTTCTGTACACGTGCAGATATGCATTTGTAACACAAGCTCATCGTGTTTCCTTTCTTACTTCTCCCTTAATTCTTTTCTATGTACAAGTCAAATTAAGCCCCCCCTCTTTTTGTGCAGGCGTAACCATAGCAACCAAGTATAAACACACGGCCATGAGATTGTCGTCCGGGGTTGTTAGGGGAACAGGAAATCTGCTCGTATTGCAACTCGGTCCCATTTTAAAACTTACCTCCCTCCTCCGTTTCCAAGGTAACGGCCCTTCAGGGATCTGTCTGTCATACCTGCTGTCGGGTTACACCCCCTACCTGTCGCCTGAGGCAACACATCCCAACCCCCTGCTGAACAGCAAGCTGGGAGAGCAGCCTCACCTGTCGCTGCTGGAGCAGGTAACACACACACACACACACACACACACACACACACACACACACACACACACACACACACACACACACACACACACACACACACACACACACACACACTCTGAAGTCAGTGTCTAGAAGTGTCCACTCTCTCTCTCTCTCAAGGATCTGGAGTACCTGTGCGAGGGGTTAGAGGGCAGGTCGTCCAATCCCGTGGCGGTGCTTTTTGACTCGCTGCTGCTTCCAGACAGCGACTTCGGATTGGACCACACGTCTCCACTTGACTGGCGATACGAGCCGGAGCGGGCCATCCCTCACCTGGTGCTGGGGAAGGGTCCACCTGGAGGAGCCTGGCATGTAAGACATTTGATTATTGATCCACTATGAGCGGACTTCTTGGACGTAGTCGTGTAACGGTGCAGGAAGTCTCACAAACAGAGCTTCTGTCTGAATATTGAATATGCAGACGCTACGATAGCGTGTGCAAACAGGCTTTGTTTCCCCGCTTATTTCCTGACGAGGACAACGTGATGTGCACATGACTCGACGAGGCGGACGTGACCGGATGAATCCACGGGAAAAGAAGATAAACGCACACGACTGATAAACGCAGCTGAGTTATTTTGTTGTGTTGTTGTTGTTGTTCTCAGGCTATGGAGGGATCAATGCTAACTCTGAGTCTGGCTAACTGGATGGAGCTTCCTGGACTCGGACTGAAGGACTGGATGAGGGAGAAGCGCAGGTTTGTCAGCAGTTTAAAGTTAATCCACCGCATGATATTTGAGGAGGTGTGGCCAAAGGGTGCAACTGATTTGAATCAAACTTAAATGCTTCTTTGCTATTTGCTAGCCCTGCTAATTGCTAATGTCGCTAACATGTCCCGCATAGTCATCGTGATGTTTATTTAATTGCAGAAATGTACGTAATGACCGTGCCACGCCAGCAGAGATCGCCTCCTACTACCAACACTACGTTTCCCGGATGTCCCTGGAGCAGAGCTTTGCCTGCGGAACCACGGTCACCACGGTAACCAGGCAGCCGGGCAACCACGACGGGTCGCCGCCCTGCTGGAGGGTGACGGGACTTCAGCGCAGAGAGGGCGAAGAGCTGGGAGGTAATTAACGTTTATTCAGAAGGGATTTTAATCTGCGTTCTGTGTAATGGCCTGCGGGGGGCGACTCGTGTAAGTAGGTTAATATTATTTTAACCACGCTTCCTCTCCTCGCCGCCCTTTAGATGGCTCCTCCGTGTCAGAGGAAGTGCCGTTCTCGCTGTTGGCCCACAATGTGGTGTTGGCAACGGGGACCCACGACATCCCTGCGAGGCTCGGCGTGGATGGCGAGTCCCTGCCCTTCGTGTGCCACTCGTTCTGGGAGCTGGAGGCGGCCATCTCTCGCGGCGAGCTCGACCAATCCTCAGACCCCGTGCTAGTTGTGGGGGCGGGGCTTACGGCGGCCGACGCAGTCTTGGCAGCGCACCATCTCAACACGCCCGTCTACCACGCCTTCAGACGCTCGGTCAACGACCCCGGCCTCATCTTCAACCAGCTGCCCAAACTCCTCTACCCGGAGTACCACAAGGTGAGAGAGGCGTTTGATGACCTCATAGATCAGGACGCCATCTTTTGGAATATCCGGAGCGGTTGTCCTGAAATTAGGAACGCGGCGATAGAAAATACAAAACCCAAACTAACCTCTCTTCGTGTTCTCTGGCCTCCAGGTTCACCAGATGATGACTCAGCAGCAGTACCAGGCGAGCACGCCACCTCAGAACCACGCCCAGAACCTTCATAACTCATCAACCCCTTCCTCACCTGCAACCTCCCCAACCTCGTCTTCATCCCCGTCCTCTTACCCGGGGTATTTGAGCTTCCCGCGCTACAAAGTCGTGGCGTTCCGACCTGACAAAAAGTGCGTTCTGGAGTCCGAGTCGGGCCATCGAACCGTGGTCCAGGTCTCCAAGGCGCTGGTTCTGATTGGCGCCCACCCAAACCTTTCTTTTCTGGGTGACAATGGGCGTCCTCTCGGTATTTACACAGAGGAGCCAATCACATGCCGGAGAAACCCAATTGAGGTTGACCCGTTCACGAACAGCGTGGTCGCAGCGGACGGACCGGGCATGTACGCAATGGGCCCGTTGGTTGGCGAGAACTTCGTCAGGTTCCTCAAAGGAGGGGCGCTGGCTATCGCTAGTGACCTCGCCAAGAGACAAAGGGAGAGGCGAGAGAGGGAGGACCGGGATTTGACCACGGAGCGGTTGATGGACAGATGGTTGGACAGAGTCGCCACACATACAGAGTCGGAGGTTTGCGTTCTGGACTCGTAGCAGGGTCGTCTGAAAGACTGAAGCAACCCGACCGGACTGATCGGATCAACGCTGACGGGTTGAACTGATGCAGATTAAAAAAGAGACGCAGAAATCCCAAAGTAGGAAAACAAAATGCGCTGCTAAGCTGCTAACACGAGAGCTGAACGACGCGACTTGCACTCGTTCGGAACGATCCGAGAACTTGCAAGAGCTGCTGTTAAGACCGACTGTCGTGATGCTCAAATCCTAAAGTCCGACAGGTCGTTCAAATAAATGCACGTTTGAGGGACTGAAGTTAAAGACTCAATGCAGCGTGTTTGGGCAACGTTAAGCTAAGTGTCAACCCTGAATGATACCGATATCCACATCTGTAATCTCAGAACCTGAAACGTTTGGGATAAATTGGTCAAAAGTTTAACTTGAACATGTAACGTAGAATACATAACTATGCACATAACATTTACTGAAGAGAGCAAATGCAGTAAAAACAAAACGCCACCAGTGCCCTCTGGTGGTCAGGGACTGTAAACGCATGTCATTCAGCAAACACGAGCGATGCAAATGTTCATCACATGCTGTGTATGCGAAGTGAAATGGATCAGCATCGATTGTAGGACTCATCCTTTTTTAAGCTGCTGTTTGGTATTTTTCTTGTTTCCAAAAATCCAGAAATGACCATATTTGGACGAAAGGTCGGCGCATGATGGGAGGAAGTGGTTAGCAAACGTTGCGTTCTTAGCTTGTAATTTAAGTTAGCTGTGATGTTGTCATGGATGCGCCCCACACACACACACCTTTTATAAAAGCACGCTCCTCGTTGCTATGGTTGCGCCTTGTCAGTCACAGAGTAGCCACTCTCTGAAGCCGTTTATTTTGATCTGAAGGTTAAAATCATCATAAACCAGAAACATTTACAGAGGTAAAGAATCCGATTTTACCACAGGTGGATTTTTCACCCAGACTCCCCCTTGTGGCCGTTTGAAAGAATGCAGGTTTTCAGCACTCCTTCTTCAGTACATATACAGTATACGCCGCCATATTTATCGATCGTACTGCTTTGACCTACAATCAAGGTGGAAGCTAGCAAGGAAAAGATTTATTGAAAAAATACCACATCAAGAGTATTTTAAATAACACACGCACAATGAACCAGCTGACTTTATATAATTTACATCCTAAAGTAACCGATAATAAGCTATAAATAAATATGACCTGATTATGATGATATTTACGCTGATGAGGAACTTAATCAGAGGAGGAAAAGGAATCTGAAAATGGTTTAAAGAGAAAAAGATGAGAAATTTCTGTTTTTTTTTTTTTTTGTTAACACTCAGAGCGCCGAGGTCATATCAATAACTTCCTGCTTCTTAATAATCTGCCAAAACGTCACACGTTGCCTCAGATGAAACTTCACGACCGGGTTTCTGCAGATCAAACTTTCCTCGACCAACACGACTCACTCACTGCTCGTGTTTTTCAAGGGGATTCTAAGGTGCTTTATCTTTTTATGTAGCGAGGATTTTTTTTTTTTTTTTTAAGTCATGTAACTGGCAACTGTACCTACCTACGATCTGTAAATGTTTCATCATAACATGATGCTTTTATACTTATACGGAAGAGAAGCGTGTTTTTGTATAATTCTTCTCATTAAACATGTTGGATGAGCCGTTGTAAAGTCTGAAGTCGGCGACACGGGGAGCTAACGGTGTAACCTCGTCTTCTGTTCACGAGTCACGAGGACCAGCAAAGTTTCTCTTTTTGTCTTCTGACGAGACGTCACGCAGGATTTATTCTGCAGCACGCATTTTAATCATCGTGCTTTCACTTCAGTTTGACACTTTTATCTACGTTTAAGAGTCGCAGTCGAGACCAGACTAACGTTGACCGAGACTTGAGACCAGAGTGCATCGAGACAAGGCCAGGACCTTTTAGGGGTCGAGACTGATGCAGGTCTCAGACCGGAGTCGGAATCAACACTAGAGGGCTCCAAGGCCGAATCAAGACCAAGACATTAAGGGATTAAGACCGATACCTAAACCTGAAACCAGAATGCTCCAAGAGCACTTTATATGACCATGAAAGAGCAGTGACGTGTGAAAGTATTCGGCTTTTCATGAAAGACTTATTTTAAATTAAAACCAACATAACGCACTTAAAAAAAACACAACTCCATGAAGCCTTTATTTTGATCTGATTTCACAAACATCACGATCGGCCTGAGAGCGCGAGCCAGCGGTGCCTTCTGAACTCGTCACTCGTGAAAGCTCATTTTTTTGTATTTGATCCATCTGAATGTCATCTTTTTATTCTGTAAAAAAAACAACAACAATCACATGCACTCTCTGTTTTAATCTCACTGTCTTTGCATCATCGTGGGTGAATTATAAACATGAACATCTTACCGACTGTCAAATCTCTGTTTCTCCACGTTTGTTCATGAGTTTCTAATAAAAGACGATTCTCCAGCTAACACGCATCGTCATGGTTTTTTCCTTGTCTGCGTTTTTATTCCACGATTGTCGAGAGTATACGTAATAAACGTGTTCATTTAAATCATGAAACGTAGATCCAAGAAATATATCAGCTGATGTCACATTTTTTCTCTCCTCAGTATGAATATCACTGTCGACCCTAAAAATCCCAAATCAGTCAAAGTTAAAGTAAGTTTGACTTCTTACACGGTTTTAAAATTTCACATTAAAATGTCGGCCATTTTGTGAGTTTTCTGCAGACCTTATTTCAAGTGCGTTTTTGTATTTCTAAATTATTTCGGGCTTGTTAGAGCCTGAAATGTAACAAAGACCTGAAATGTAACAAAGACCTGAAATGTTACAAAGACCTGAAATGTAACAAAGACCTGAAATGTTACAAAGACCTGAAATGTTACAAAGACCTGAAATGTAACAAAGACCTGAAATGTAACAAAGACCTGAAATGTAACAAAGACCTGAAATGTAACAAAGACCTGAAATGTAACAAAGACCTGAAATGTAACAACTGGTCGATGATGTAACAAAATGCTGAAACACAAACATTGTAACTTTAAATGTAACAACTTGTTACCTGTTGGGTCAGTTGTTACGTTGTTACATTGTTATATTTTTCTCCTACTAATGAAACAACTTGTAACATTTTGTTACATTGTTTATTTTTTGTTTTTTTTCCTTTTGCCACATTAACTCCCTTTTATTTATTTATTGTTTATTCTGCTTTTATTGGTCTTCATGCATGAAAATCTGAAAATGGTTTAAAGAGAAAAAGATGAGAAATTTCTGGGTTTGTTTTTTTAACACTCAGAGCGCCGAGGTCAAATCAATAACTTCCTGTTTTTAGCTCTTAATAATCTGCCAAAACGTCACACATTGCCTCAGATGAACTTCACGACCAACACGACTCACTCACGCCACTTTATTCTTTTACTATTAATCTTTTTTTAGTATATATTTAGTCTGTTGTTCTATTGTGTGCCATGCACCACCATCACTTTATTATTTAGTATCTGCCTACTTGCATATAGCTCTTCATTTATAACTATATTTATTTCCTATTTACTGCACTATAGTTCTGTTCACTGTCCACTTAAACCTTCTTTGTATTTAACTTTGTAATTTTGTACTTAAATCTTGACACTTTATTCTTTGGTGACATTGTGTTGTTGTTGTTGTTCATTTCCTGCTCTGTTTCCCTCTGAATTTACAGATAAAGTTTTTTAAAATTGAATGACATTATCAACCAGTTATTACATTTCAGGCTCCAGCAGGGCTCCCTCTAACACCACTGGGTGTCTACGAATTGCTGACACATGTAAACATAATCAACAACGTAGCCTCCATGACCCGCCAAAGCACCATGGCGGTCTTGATTTCCACCACAGGGCACGGGAAATATCTCCAGTGGGAGTGTGTTCCCAGTGCAGATGAGTGGAAACAGCTTCCCAGTGAAAGGGTGTATGAAGGTGTGGAAGTGTGTGTTGGTGTCGGGATCAGAGAACGACAGCATTCCTCTGTCAAAGTCGAGATGAACTCTGACCCTCTGGAGCGTCGCCACCGACAGGTAGTAGTGCGGACCCGGAGGACAGCAGGCTGTATATTCACCCTTAAAGAGCCGTATTCCCCACAGTCCACAGATGGAGTCTGAGTCCCCCTTCCTTTGAGTGGACTCTGCTGCCACCCCGAGGACCCAGTGAGTATTATCTCCAACTCCAACGTCCCAGCTGTGATAACCTGAGTCCCATCCCTCAGAGCCCAGGACGACGCGATAACAGTCGAACCGCTCCGGATTATCTGGAAGCTTCTGTCTCGCTCCGTGTCTCACGCTGGTCAGATCTTCAGACAGGACGAGATCCGGATGAGCCGTGTTTGGATCCAGAATCACAGGAGTGTAGGAGGCCATCTCCTTCATCTTGTTCCAGATGTTGAAGGTCAGGTTGCCCAGGTGTTTGGCCTCGTCTATCAGAGCTCCTGAGACCTGCTGTGGATCCTCCAGCAGGGGGCGCTGCTGGACTCTTTTTAATGCAGCCTTGTAGTTCTGCAGGAAGGAGACGTCATCAGCTGTGAGCTCGTCCTCTGTGACTCTGATTGTGTCTGACAGAGCTGCTATCTCTCTGTTCAGAGTCTCAATCTCCTCCTTCACTCGCTGCCTCTTGCACTCCTCCTCGGCTTTCAGAGAGAAGATCCGGTGATCCTCTTCTTCCCGGAGAAACTGGCGAAGCTTCTTAAACTGCTCCTGGATCTGCCTCTCTGTGTTCCTGGCCTGGACTTTGATGTGCTCCTCTGTTTGATTGCAGTGCATGTGGACTCGCTCGAAGACCTTCAGTTTCTCCCGTAGAGGTTTCAGATATGTCTGCAGCTCCTCTCGGCGGTGCTCGGCTGCTTCGTCGACGGGAATAAACCGGTCGCTGTTCTGTATGTTTGTGTCTCTGCCGACGACACACACGGGCAGCTGATGCTCCAGACAGAAGAGCTTCCCAGAGTTCACGCACGCGTCCTCCGAAGCTCTCTGGTCTCTCTCCAGTACGAAGGCCTCGCACAGGTTCTTCAACACCAAACTGACCTGAGGTTTCTTCTTCTTCGACGACCTTTTCTTACAGATCGGACACTCGTGGACGCCTTTCAGCTCCCACCAGTTCTTCAGGCAGTCCTGACAGAAGCTGTGGCTGCACGAGACCACGACGGGATCTCGGAAGATGTCCCGGCAGATCGAGCAGGACAGATCCTCCTCGGAGAGGGACGCCATTTTCCCCCCCCGTGTTCAAAGTGAAACTAGAAACGCACCGTGTTCAAAGCACACACGTAAATCAGTCCCTTCCTCTGGCAGAAAACTGACTTTCACTTTCACGTCGTGTGTTTCTGAAAAGATAAACTTACATTCAGCGTGTCGGGGCAGCAGCAGGTGGAAATCTTTCTGTCCTCCTCAAGTCGAAGCTTTAAGCTGTGAATCTCATCGTCTACTTTCTGTTTCTGTCTTTAAAACGACTTACATCAAATTTCCCACTTCCTGATTTATGTTTCATGTGAGTCGGCTGAGAGGTGGAGCTACAATAAGCCACTTCATGACTCTTACCGTTTGGACTTTGTGGACAGAAAGTCAGAGGAGTCACTTCATGAGAGTTTCAGAAAATGTTTTTGAGTCTGGTTGAAAATACAAGAGAACGTTTTCTCTTGTTTCCTGGACGCATGGGGAACAGGCTCGAGTTTGTTTACAGGACAGGAAGAAGAATTATTCAAATGTTTATGCTGAATGTGACTAAACTCTGAACTCTTACAGCTCCTGTTTGATTCAGACCTTTATGAGTCGCTCACTAACAGAGTCTCCGAGTTTATAATGAAGCATGCATGAAAAATAATGACTTTTAAAAATGAGTATTTTAAGAGCTGGTTCTTCCCTCTGAGTTCAGAAAGGAATCAATTAATCAATCAATCTTTATTTATAAAGCATTAATTCACAGTGTTATCCTGAGACACGTTACAGACAGCAGGTAAAGGAACTTACTCTTTGTTAACATTACAAAAGAGCAGGTTTGGTCACATTTGGTCTTTTTATTTTATTTTTTTTATTTTACACTGATGTTGCATTTTAAAAAAAACATTTCAGTAGTTCGAAGTAGTATTTAGTCAAAAGGCTCATTTTTATTGGCTCATCTTACAAAAGGCTTCCTGGAAAATCAAAACAAACTCAAACGTTGCTAAAAAGCTACAAATAGAAACAAAATGGCGGCAATAAGGAGGAAACAAGAACGAGCATTCGGTTAAAAATAAAAAGTCTAACATGTAGTTCAGACGTGGATCAGCACTGAGCAGACAGAACAGTCACAACATAACAATGTACTAAATAATGTTAAACATATTAGTCATAAAACTGCAATCTAATCCAAATATTGTATTTTTATTGGCTACATGAAAATTAAAAAAGGGACAAAGAAACGAGAGGATTCAAACAGTGGTAGGCTAAGTCTAAGTCCAGGTCTAAGTCCCCTCAGGGAGGCGCTTCAGGGCAATGAAGACAAAAACAAACAGACTGAACAAATACTTTTCTGATCGAACCCCGACAACCCTGAATTATCCACCTTCCTCTGGGACTAAAAAAATAAAATAAAATAAAACGTTTTTGTTTTTAAAAAAACATTTTTTTAAGATTTTTGTCTTTTTTTAATCTTTTTTTTTGATTTTACTGTTTTTCTGATCTGCTGTTATTTTCACACACACACACACACAAATACAGAATATCAAATTTAAAAAAAAGAAAACAGATCATATATAGATGTTTATAATAAAAGTATTAGTCACAGTAGAGTCACAGTTTTATAGAGAGATAAACACAAACATTTTGAACCCTGGATTATGCAAACGTCGGGTTGAGCTCAGGAGGCAGAACATGATTTAAAGAACAATCAGTTTTATACTTAAAAAAAAGAAACATAATAGATCAATGAAAAGAAAAACAAATGAACACAAACGTGTAACTCAAAGATGATTAAAGTGGTTCAAGCAAAAACAACAAAGCTAACGAGAGAACAAATCGATCCGGTGTAAAAAAGCAAAACAAGGAAAAGTAACATTAAAGAAGTTAATATCATTATAACGGCACATTGCCGGAAATAAACTTCTGTGTTCTATAAAAATTGAAGCGGCTGCTGTTTCTAACATGACGAGGTCAATTATTCCAACAATCTAAAGGCGGGACACGACGTGAAGAAGCTAAACGTCATTCTTTTGAGTATTGAAGGTATCTCCTTCTTATTTCATTTACATCTATTCCTCCGATCTCGTAAGAACTTTCTGGTAAAATCGCCAGGAATGCATCTCCACACATGAAAACAGGATACATCTTCTCAGTGAAGGTGTGTGTGAAGGTGTATATCTGTGTGTTGGTATCATCATCAGAGAGCAACAACCGACCTTTATCCAAGTCCAGATCCACTCGGACCCGACGCAGTGTTCCCTGCACCGGGATGAGAGCTGGAGGATTCAGTGAGGAGCTGATTTGGTATTTATGTCCATCAGCCTGTCCTTGGCACGTCAACGCCCACAACCCCGACGTAAGGTCGTTGCTTCCTCTCCTTCGGAAAGACTCTGCTGCCACACCAACAGACCAGCAATAACTCCTGCAAACACTGACCACCCAGCTGTGACTCCCTGAGTCCCATCCCTCAGAGCCCAGGACGAATTTACCTACATCAAACCTCTCCGGATTATCTGGAATCGTCTGGAAGCATCTGTTTTCATGGCTCACGCTGGTCAGACCTTCAGACACGCTGAGATCCGGATGAGCCGTGTTTGGATCCAGAATCACAGGAGTGTACTTGACCACCTCCTTCATCTTGGTCCAGATGTTGAAGCTCAGGTTGCCCAGGTGTTTGGCCTCGTCTATCAGAGCTCCTGAGATCTGCAGTGGATCCTCCAGTGGATCCTCCAGCAGAGGGCGCTGCTGGACTCTTTTTGATGCTGCCTTGTAGTTCCGCAGGAAGGAGACGTCATCAGCTCTGAGCTCGTCCTCTGTGACTCTGATTGTGTCTGACAGAGCTTCTGTCTCTTTATTCAGAGCCTCAATCTTCTCAATCTTTTGCTCCTTTTCCCTCTTCAGAGCAGAGATCCTGACCTCCTCTTCATCTTTTAGTAACTGGCGAAAGTTCTTAAACTCCTCCTTGATCTCCTTCTCAGTTTTTTCGACCTGCTCTTCGATGTGCTCTTCTGTTATAACACAGTTTTCTTTAGCTTGTAGGCTGAGCTTCAATCTCTCCTGCAGAGTTTTCACAGATCTCCGGAGAGAGAACAGTGCTGGAAAAATATAATCTGATGTTTTAAGACACCATGCCAAGAGAAATACAAGGTGACAAATAGGACGTGTTGGAGACAGTGAGATTCAAATGAGTCGAATCATTTTCATATATTCTGAAACTAAACCAAACTGTGTGTTTATTATAATGGTATTCATAAAACGTGAATTGATCTCCTCCATGCAGGCAGCTTGTGTCTGACTCCAATCTACTCATGCTGCGTCTTCCCCCTTTTGATTTGACCTTCCCAGCACCCGTAGATTCGCTTTTTTTTTTTTTTACCATAATGTTTTATTAATTCTTCTTGGAGCCGCTTCTCACCCACTCATGCACGAAGAGATACTGAGACAACAGTCATCAAGATTCAGCCTGAATACTTTATTAGAGCTTCTTGCTGTGTTTACATTTAAACAACAGTGACACCTGCTGGTTAGAGGCAGCAACTGCACTGTGAGTTTATTCAGAAGGCACTCAGAACCATAGACTGTAAAAATAACATAACTCAGAACATGATAAAAAAAAACAAAAAAAAAAACACACTTAATACATCACATATAAAGAGGACAATTCATCAGAAAAAAAAGAGATTAAAGTTATTACACCCGGTTCATTTCAGAACATTTTAAAGACCTAAAGATAAAAATGTGATTGTCAGGATACAAATAAACATTTTAACACAAACAGTGAAAACTGAACAATATTGAGACCTGAGTTGAAAACACGCCAACAAATTCATCCGTTTGTTTCATGCACGTGTCGTTTGGTCTTCTTAGTCCACACGCCGACCTTAAACACGGCGTCTTCTTCATCCCGTCGGAGCTCAGCAGTCAGGAGAATCATCTCAGACAGAACACACACACTGTGATGTTGTTCTAAATCATTATTTCATGACCCTTTAATCATGAGTCTGGTATTTTATTTAGAAGTGTGGCAGCTCGTTGCCTCTCTTGGGTCAGGACGCTCTTAAGAAAGAAAGATTTAAACGAGAATTTTCCGGTTAAAATCAACAAAATAAAAGCATCCATTCTTCATGTAAACAGCAGGACGTTTCAAAGAGTCACATGATGCAACACACTCTTCTTCACTTCTCTTCAGACGTCCTCCTCCATAATAAAACCAAACGGATCCTCCTCATCGTCACTGCTGTCAGTGACGTCCACGTGGCTCTGTCTCACAACAGGGAGTATCTCCAGTGGCGTGGGGTGTGCCGTGGTTATCACGGGAAACATCTGCTCTTGGAACTGGTGTAAGAAGGTGTGTAAGAGTGCGTCGGTGTCATGATCATAGAACGACAACTCGTGGCAAGTAAAGTCCAGATCCACTCGCACCTGACTCAGTTTCTTCTGCACCGGGATGTAATATATGGATCGTGAGGAGACTGATAAAGGCCCGGGCAACCTCATCGGTAGTTGTGGACGAGAGGGGAACCACCTCCGGCCACCTCGTAGTCCTATCTACCATCGTGAGGAGGTGAGTGCAGCCCCGGGAGGAAGGCAGAGGACCAACCAGATCCACATGCACATGATCAAACCTCCGCTCCGGCACCATGAAGGGTTCCAGTGGCGTCCTGATGTGCTGATGGATCTTAGCCCGCTGGCAGGGTACACATGCGGCTGCCCATCCCCTGACGTCCTTCCGCATGCCAGGCCAGACAAACTTTGCGCTCACCAGCCTGACAGATGCCTTCACGCCAGGGTGAGAGAGAGCATGAACGGCGTCAAACACCCGTCAGCGCCAACCTGCAGGAACCATAGGGCGGGACGGACCAGTTGAAACGTCACACAGCAATTTGGTCCCATTTTCATGGCAGGGAACCTCCACGAACCACGAACGTGTCACTGCTGTGCGCCAGGCTTGAAGGTCCTCATCTCTGCCCTGATCTGCTGCCATCTCTGCGAAATCCAGGCCCAGGTGCACTGCAGAGATAAGCACCCGTGACAGACAGTCCGCTACACCATTGTGCTTCCCCGCCACATGCCTAATGTCTGTGGTGAACTCCGAGATGGAGGCAAGCTGGCGTTGTTGTCGGACAGACCATGGCTCCGAGGTCTTACCCATAGCGAAGGTCAGGGGCTTGTGGTCCACAAATGCAGTAAAACAGCGACCTTCCAACAGAAACCTGAAATGGCGAGGGGCCAGAAACAAGGCCAGGAGCTCTCTGTCAAAAGCACTGTAGATTCTCTCCGCCGCCCGTAGTTGCCTGCTGAAAAAGGCGAGAGGCTGCCATGCCCCCGCTACCCACTGCTCGCAAACCGCACCCACAGCTATGTCCGACGCATCCGTGGTGAGAGCCAAAGGAGCAGTAGGAGAAGGATGCGCCAGCAAAGCAGCGCCCGCCAGAGCAGACTTTGCATCCTCAAATGCCTGCACTCTGACTGGAGACCAGTCCACCTCCTGTGAAGCTTTCTTCCCCTGTAAGGCCTCATACAGGGGGTGCATGAGATGAGCTGCTCGTGGGATGAAGCGGTTGTAGAAGTTTACCATCCCGAGGAACTCCTGCAGCGGTTTGACCTTCAACGGTCGAGGGAAGTTTGCAATAGCCTCCACCCTTGTAGGCAGTGGAACAGCCCCCTGTGAGGACACCTGGTGCCCAAGAAAGTCAATTACGGCTACTCCAAACTGGCACTTAGCCGGGTTAACAATCATGCCGTGCTTGTTCAACCGGCTAAACAGCACCCTCAAATGCTCTATGTGCTCCCTGGCAGAAGAACTGGCCACCAAAATGTCATCCAGGTACACAAACAAAAAGGGTAAATCCCGTAGAACAGAGTCCATGAGCCGCTGAAAGGTCTGTGCTGCCCCCCGCAGGCCAAATGGCATCCTCAGGAACTCAAATAACCCAAACGGAGTTATTATGGCAGTCTTTGGTATGTCCCGCACATGTACCGGTACCTGGTGGTAGCCGCGCACCAAATCCACCTTAGAGAAGATGGAAACCCCGGCCAGCCGCGCAGAAAAGTCCTGGATGTGCGGGATGGGAAAACGGTCCGGTGTGGTGGCGCTGTTCAGCCTGCGAAAGTCACCACACGGCCGCCAGCGTCCACTTTGGTACCATGTGTAGGGGAGAAGCCCATGGACTATTGGAGCGACGTACGATCCCCAGTCTTTCCATCGCCGCAAACTCCTGCCGGGCTAAGGCCAGTTTAGCTGAGTCCAGCCGCCGTGCATGCGCGAAAACCGGCGGGCCCGCGGTAGGGATGTAATGCTCCACACCGTGCTTTGCGACTGCCGCCAAAAACGTCGGCACAGTCAGGTCTGGAAACTCCGTGAGAAGGCGCTGATAAACATCCCCCACAGCCAGCATGTTGGCGAGGGCCACGGGCTCCGGCCCCCTCAATGTGCACGGGTAGGTGGAGAAAGCGACGGCGTCAATTAAACGGCCATTCGCGACGTCTACCAGCAGCCTATTTGCGCACAGAAAATCTGCTCCGAATATAGGCACAGCTCCCGAAGCAACCACAAAGTCCCAAGTAAACCTACGGTCAGAAAAAGACACAGTCACAGACCTGGTGCCGAAGGTGCGGATGCGCGTCCCGTTGGCGGCGTTCAGCGGGGGTCCATGGCCGTCCTCCAGCGCGTCCACCGTCGATGCAGGTAGGATGCTCCGCTGGGCGCCCGAGTCCAACAGCCAGCGGCGTCCAGACAAACTGTCGGTGACGAACAGCAGCTTAACCGGATCGCCGGTGCTCACAACCGCTCCACATGCTGGAACCAGGGTTTGGGGTCATGTTGCCAGAACTCCGGGAGTTTTACCGTCGCAGCGTACACGGCAGGAACCGGCTGTGGCAATGGAGCCACGGCAGCAGAAGCTGAGGCGGCGGCAGCGTGATCGGCGGCGCTCAACATGTTCAAACAAGCTTCCATCCGCTTCAGACTTCCATCAAAACAATAACAACATTCACCCGGAAGTGCTACCACTTATATCCGCTTTCCTCTGGCCTATCTGCCAATCCCATCTGGTGATGAGCACCCCTAGTGGACCGCCACAGTATAACATTTAATGGAAGAGAAAGAAGGGGAAATGTTTAACACAATCATTATTTTGTCCAAAACAGTATACAGACTGGTATAGTTTTGAGTCTTTAAACCAGGAAGTGAGTTAGCATGTTAGCGCCGTGGTTCTAACCTCTAAAAGTCAAAGTGGATTTTGAATGTGTTTGTGTTTAGACGCCTGAAATAAGGTCTGTGGTTAACACAAGCTGAAGAGATGTTGATGTTTTGTTAGACGAGATAAACTACGTTAGCTAAGACCCCACTTGTGAATTTTAAAGTTTTTACGCGAACTTTAAACAGCGGTTGCTAACGAGTAGCTAACTACAGTGGTTGTCATGGAGACAATAAACGTCATCACGCCGGGAACTCTCTCCCTAATCCTCCTTACAGCCTCCTGTCATGTTTTTCAGTGCTCTTGTAAATATTAGGTTAATAAACAACTTATTAAGCTAACGTTTAGCTAGCTTGTCAAATCCGATGATTAGATCGATGAAGCATAACGGTCGTGACGTCATTATAAAGTGACGCATTTTAGCACCACATGTTCTAACCTCTAAAAGTCAAAGTGGATTTTAAATGTTGTTTGTGTTTAGACGCCTGAAATAAGGTCTGTGGTTAAAACAAGCTGGAGAGATGTTGACGTTTGGTTAGACGAGATAAACTACGTTAGCTTAGACCCCCACTTGTGAATTTTAAAGTTTAAAACGGTGGTTGCTAAAAAGTGGCTAAATGATACAACAGTGGTTGTCATGGAGACATTGAACGTCATCAAAACAAACATCAGAGTTCGGCCTTTCTCAAATATTTCCCTACACACTCCCTACTTTTACGACAGAGCCACCAATCCTCGTCTTGATTCGGTTGTTTACAGATGCTCCTCACGGCGAGTCAAAAGAAAAACCAGCTAGTCTGCTATCTGACACTACAATCACAATATTTGCCTTCATATCAACGCTAACAGAATTAGAATATCATCAGAAGAGTGGATAAACACAACGCAGCAGTTCTTTATTCAGCTGTGGGTGTGACATTAGACAAACTTCACTTCATGAGTCCAGGTACGGAGGGAGTGGTTTGAGTTATTTAATTTGAATGATGTATGTAAAACAGAGGAAACCTGATCTACACACGGAAGAAGATGCAGCTTCTAAAACTCTGAACGGACACTTTCACAGAAGGACATCGACAAGAAAGGAGAAAAACATTTCAGAGACTGAAGGACTGAAATCTAAGGCAACAAAAACTCCAAAAAGAACGACTTTAGAGAGAAGTAAGTGTCCTAGCTTTCTGTTTTCTGCCTCGTGAGTCCAGCGTTAGTGGAGGACAAAATGTCTTCACAATCAAAGAAGAATCACTCCTGTACTTATTGTTACGACATATACAGAAATCCAGTCGTCCTAACATGCGGTCACAGCTTCTGTGACGACTGTTTGACGATTTGGTGGGCAGGAAAAGAAACACGGAAGTGTCCGGAGTGTAAGAAGGAATCTGGAAGAAAACCTCCATCTAATTTTGCTTTAAAGAAAGCGTGTGAGGCCTTTTTACAGGAGGGGGGTCAAGACACACCCAGAGGACCAGAGGCTGCCTGCAATCTGCACAACAAGAAACTCCAACTCTTCTGTGTGAACCATCAGGAGCCTGTTTGTCTCGTCTGTCGAGCTTCAGACGAACACAACGAGCACGACTTCAAACCCATCGATGAAGCTGCAAAGGATCTCAGAGAGGAGCTCCGGAGATCTGTGAAAACTCAGCAGGAGAGATTGAAGCCCAGCCTCAAGGTTAGACACAACTGTGTTATAACAGAAGAACACATCAAAGTCCAGGCTGAAAAAACGGAGAGGGAGATCAAGGAGCAGTTTAAGAAGCTTCATGAGTTTCTACAAAAAGAAGAGGATCACAGGATCTCTGCTCTGAAGAGGGAAAAGGAGCAGAAGATTGAGAAGATTGAGGCTCTGAACAGAGAGATAGCAGCTCTGTCAGACACAATCAGAGTCACAGAGAACGAGCTCAGAGCTGATGACGTCTCCTTCCTGCGGAACTACAAGGCTGCATTAAAAAGAGTCCAGCAGCGCCCCCTGCTGGAGGATCCACAGCAGGTCTCAGGAGCTCTGATAGACCAGGCCAAACACCTGGGCAACCTGAGCTTCAACATCTGGAACAAGATGAAGGAGATGGTCTCCTACACTCCTGTGATTCTGGATCCAAACACGGCTCATCCAGAACTTGTCCTGTCTGAAGATCTGACCAGTGTGAGACACGGAGCGAAACAGAAGCTTCCAGATAATCCAGAGAGGTTTGATTTTAAATTATTCGTCCTGGGCTCTGAGGGATGGGACTCAGGGAGTCACAGCTGGGTGGTCGAGGTTGGTGACAGTCTTTGGTGGTCTGTTGGTGTTATAGCAGAGTCTTTCCGAAGGAGAGGACGCAATGACCTTACATCGGGGTTGTGGGCGTTGAAGTACTGTGAAAAGCTGCAACGAGGAAAGGCTGCTGGAGATAGATACCAAATAATCCCCACACTGAATCCTCCAGCTTTCATCCCGGTGCAGGGAACACTGCGTCGGGTCCGAGTGGATCTGGACATGGATAAAGGCCGGTTGTTGTTCTCTGATGCTGTTACCAAGAAACAGATACACACCTTCACACACACCTTCACTGAGAAGATGTATCCCCTGATAGCATCTGTGCATACAGACCCACTGAAGATTTTACCAGAATAGTCTAATGAGAATGAAGAAGAATAATTTAAAGAGGACAATAACTCCTACAAAACTAAAAACAATCATGATGAAAATTCTGATATTGACAAACTGAGATCTTACTTAGAGGTGTCAAAGTCTTTATTAACCTCCTGTTATTCACATGAGCTGTTTCTTTATTTGATTCCTATCTTTATGTCGTCACTTTAAATGAACCTTGTAATGAAATCTGTTTCTCACACTGTAGTTGTTGACTCTGAACAGCAGGTGTCACTGATGTATTTATAGAAACACAACATGTAAGCGCCAATATGCATATTGTTGATTTAATTATAAATAATTAGTTAAAAATGATTAAAATTTGATTTTCAGTAAGTTCATGTTAATTCATAATGTTTAAAATGGTTTGTAAAGTCATAATTTAGTCATTATAAATAATTTTTTATGTTTCTGAGTGTTTTTGGTCATGACATCACTGCGTATTTAAATGTGACGCATGTAACGTAGGTAGTTGGAGTCAAGTGTTGATGCTTTCGACCTTTGTTGTACTTTTATTTTACTTTGAAATTTTTATAGTAAACCTTTTAAAACGAAGAAAAGTTGTTGTTTTTTCGCTCGCGTTGCAAATACTGTGAGTTGACTCCAATAAGTGGTACAAAGGACAAAGAAAGAGACGGAGTGCCACTACACAACATGGAGATCTAAAAGGAGGAATACGGATTCAACATTTGTAACTTTTTTAAATGATGTTCATCGTTTAATAAAAGTAAACAAACCTGCTTTCATTTAGAAACACATCGTCCTGTCTCGACTCAGCGATAAGTCTTAAAGTGTTTCATCTTCAACAAATCTGCCAAACAATTATAAAGATTAGAACTAAACAAGCAGAAACAACTCAAAGTTTAAAGACTTTTATGTTGAATATTTTACCACTGTTTGTTCTTATTTTTCTGTTTTGTTCATTAAGTCATGTTAAGTCAAGCTCGGTCTGTAACATATGATGTACACTGTTGTTTTTCTAACAGCCAGACTTTGATTATAAATAAAGTTAAAAAAAAACAAACAAGAAAAACATCAGTAGTCAAAATCCAACATGGCTGCTACGTTTATCAACAGTAATGTTTAAGCTGTAGGATACCTATATACTGTAAATGTTAGGCTTTAACTAGTCTGTTTATCAGTAACTTAAGTCTCGTTCATTGTAATTAAACTCACTTGAGAGTATGTAAAAAGTTCTGTTAAACATGTTATCATGGTATCTACACACACAAACTATTATGTGTTGTTTTATCACCAGGTGTCATGGCCAATGTGGGAGTGTAAAAAATAAAAATCACATTTGTTGAGTGTCTGCTTGAGGCCGGCTCCAAGAGCATCTAAACCAGGAAGTGAGTTAGCATTTTAGCACCACATGTTCTAACCTCTAAAAGTCAAAGTGGGTTTTGAATGTGTTTGTGTTTAGACGCCTGAAATAAAGTCTGTGGTTAACACCAGCTGGAAATGTTGACGGTTTGTTAGATGAGATGATAGATAAACTACGATAGCTAAGACCCCACCTGTGAATTTTAAAGTTTTTAAGCCGATTTAAAACGGCGGTTGCTAACAAGTGGCTAAATGATACAACAGTGGTTGTCATGGAGACATTAAACGTCGTCACGCTGGGAACTCTCACTAATCCTCCTTACAGCTTCTTGTCTTGTTTTTCAGTGCTCCTGTAAATATTAGGTTAATAAACAAGTTATTAAGCTACGGTTTAGCTAGCTTGTTACAACCGCTGATTAGATTGATGAAGCATAATGGTGGTGACCTTAAAATAAACTGTCCGCTGTGTCGTTAGCTTGTAGCATAACGTTAGCTTTTTAGTTCCCTGGGCTGCATTAACTCTTTAAACTTCATATAAATGGTGTTAATAATAATAATGTTCATCTGTAAAGATTATCTAGCTGAACTAAACATCTAAGCATCATGTTTACATCCTGGTAGTGTTACAAAGAACGACAGATCGAGACATATTTTATTAATATTTAAAGTCTATAGGCTCAGCTCAGTAATGATAGATAGATAGATAGATCGATAGATAGATAGATAGATAGATAGATAGATAGATAGATAGATACTTCATTGATCCCGAGGGAAATTCAAGAGTAACTACAATTTGCATTTCCCTGCGGAAAATGCGTGTGAATGCTTCCTGCTGAAATTTTGCGGAAACACTGCTGAATGAAGAAGAACTAGCAGAAGATGAAGAAAAAGTGGAGGAAATAGAAGAAGAGGAAATAGCAGAAGAAAAGTGGAAGAAGAAAAACAGTAGTAAAAGGAGATAAGGAAGTCGAAGAAAGTGAAAGTATCTATACAAGAACAAGAAATAGTGATAGAAGAAAATGTAGTAAAAGAAGTGGAAGCAGAAAAAGAAGTAAAAGCAGAAGAATAAGATGTAGAAAAAGAGGAAATAGCAGAAAAAACAGTAGTAAAATTAGTACAAGAAGTAAAAGTATCTGTACAAGAACAAGAAATAGTGATCGACAAAATGTAGTAAAAGAAGTGGAAGCAGAAAAAATAAGTAAAATCAGAAGAACAAGAAGCAGAAGAAGAGGAAATAGCAGAAGAAAAACAGTAGTAAAAGGAGAACAAGAAGTAGAAGAAAGTGAAAGTGTCTGTAGGAGAACAAGAAATAGTGAAAGAGAGAAAATGTCGTAAAAGAAGTGGAAGCAGAAAATGTAGAAAAAGCAGAAGAATCAAGAAGTAAATGAGAAAGCAAAGCATTTACAGTATAAAGTTCAATGCATGTGTGTGCGTGAGTGGGGATCGGTGTTTGTGTGTGTAACTGCAATCAAGAGTAACTGCAGTCAGCTGGCAGCTTAGACTGAGAAAACGGGGAAAACATCTCCCTATTCAGTGCTTATTTTAAGGGGTAAAATGAAGAGTTGGTGGCTGAATGATGATTTTATGAGCAAGAGGAGAGGTAGCTGAACGCGTTGATGTAAGTTTTATGTCTGGGATCCAAGAAATGTCGGAACTACAGCGATGTAAAAACTTAGACAATTTCGTTTGCTTGAGACGTTTTTCCTTTGATTTTAACATTATCGCAGATGGAGAGTTTTTTGGACCACCTGCCGCTTTTAAGCTGACAGTGTCCAAACCGTTGCTCCGTTTGTCCTGAAATCCTAATGTGAGCGAGAGGACAAGTTTTCCTACGTTTTGAGGGTATATTTAGTCATGTGATGTGAAAATTGTGGTCGCTAGAGCAATTTGTTCGGGAGATTTTGAAATAATCTCACAACTCTGCCGCACTCTAGCGATGATGTCACTCACTCTAGCTCTGAACATTCCACCACATAGACACCCATTCAAAAACGGGAAAGATAGCAAAAAACATCACAAAACATTTGGAGGCATAGCTTAAAAAGTATAAAAGATAGCAAAACAATGTAAATGTTGTAAAAGTAGTGGAAAAACGTGTGAACGTTTTAAAGTGAAAATGAAGTTATAAGGCTGAGAAGAAGGTTGAAAAGTTGAAACATTTCCCATTCATTTCAATGGGGCAGAATTTTCTGGAAAAAGTGAAATGATTTAAAAAGTAAAAGCAGTAAAAACGTGGAAAGTCATAGCCATAATGAGCAGAAAAAGCTGAACAGTACGATAGTTGAACGGTGAAAGTAGCACAAACGGTTGAAGACCAGAAGAGGGCCAAAAAACGCACGGAAGTGGAAGAATAAGTATAAAGATTTGGATAACAATAGTGTGAATGCTTTGAAGCATTCACACTAATAAGAACACACTGCTCTTTGCTAAATGAACTCAGTGTTTTGACCTGTGATTTTAATGTGTAGTCTTTTATCATTATTATTCATTTTAATTACAAATTGCTTTAATTCCCAGAATAGGACAGGAAGTTAAATACTTCAGATGAACAGTAGATGGCAGTGCATATTCAACGTGTTTGAGATCCACCTCCAAAATAACAATAAGTAAAGAGGCACAAAACAAACATCAGAGTTCGGCCTTTCTCAAATATTTCCCTACACACTCCCTACTTTTACGACAGAGCCACCAATCCTCGTCTTGATTTGGTTGTTTACAAATGCTCCTCTCGGCGAGTCAAAACAAAAACCAGCTCGTCTGCTATATGACACTACAATCACAATATCTGCCTTCATATCAACTCTAACAGAATCAGAATATCATCAGAAGAAATAAACACAATGCAGCAGTTTACATGTGTTAACATATATTTGTGGAGTGAGTTTAATAAGTCTGCCTGGCGTTATTAATGTGGACAATCTATGATTTGAGTGATATTAAATGATTGTTTGCGTGAGCGTGAGGGGAGTCTGTCCCAAAGCTTGCTGCTGTATTCATCCCGAACACCTCAACGACGGGTACACTTCTTTATTCAGCTGTGGGTGTGACATTAGACAAACTTCACTTCATGAGTCCAGGTACGGAGGGAGTGCTTCGAGTTATTTAATTTGGATGAAGTATGTAAAACAGATCAAACCTGATCTACACACGGAAGAAGATGCAGCTTCTAAAACTCTGAACGGACACTTTCACAGAAGGACATCTACAAGAAAGGAGAAAAACATTTCAGAGACTGAAGGACTGAAATTTAAGGCAAAGAAAACTCCAAAAAGAACGACTTTAGAGAGAAGTAAGTGTCCTAACTTTCTGTTTTCTGCCTCGTGAGTCCAGCGTTAGTCAAGGACAAAATGTCCTCACAATTAAAGAAGAATCACTCCTGTACTTATTGTTACGACATATTCAGAAATCCAGTCTTCCTACCATGCGGTCACAGCTTCTGTAAAGACTGTTTGACGATTTGGTGGGCAGAAAAAGAAACACGGAAGTGTCCGGATTGCAATAGGGAATGTGGAATACATCCTCCTCCATCTAATTTTGCTTTAAAGAAAGCGTGTGAGGCCTTTTTACAGGAGGGGGGTCAAGACACACCCAGAGGACCAGAGGCTGTCTGCCATCTGCATAACAAGAAACTCCAACTCTTCTGTGTGAACCATCAGGAGCCTGTTTGTCTCGTCTGTCGAGCTTCAGACGAACACAACGAGCACGACTTCAAACCCATCGATGAAGCTGCAAAGGATCTCAGAGAGGAGCTCCGGAGATCTGTGAAAACTCAGCAGGAGAGATTGAAGCCCAGCCTCAAGGTTAGAAACAACTGTGATATAACAAAACACATCAAAGACCAGGCCGAAAAAACGGAGAGGGAGATCAAGGAGCAGTTTAAGAAGCTTCATGTGTTTCTAGAAGAGGAAGAGGAGGTCAGGATCTCTGCTCTGAAGAGGGAAAAGGAGCAGAAGATTGAGAAGATTGAGGCTCTGTACAGAGAGATAGCAGCTCTGTCAGACACAATCAGAGTCACAGAGGACGAGCTCAGAGCTGATGACGTCTCCTTCCTGCAGAACTACAAGTCTGCATTAAAAAGAGTCCAGCAGCGCCCCCTGCTGGAGGATCCACAGCAGGTCTCAGGAGCTCTGATAGACGAGACCAAACACCTGGGCAACCTGAGCTTCAACATCTGGAACAAGATGAAGGAGGTGGTCTCCTACACTCCTGTCATTCTGGATCCAAACACGGCTCATCCAGATCTCACCCTGTCTGAAGATCTGACCAGCGTGAGACGCGGAGCGAGACAGAAGGTTCCAGATAATCCAGAGAGGTTTAATATTAAATCATTCGTCCTGGGCTCTGAGGGATGGGACTCAGGGAGTCACAGCTGGGTGGTTGAGGTTGGAGACAGTCCTCGGTGGTTTGTTGGTGTTATAGCAAAGTCTTTCCGAAGGAGAGGAAGCAATGACCTTACATCGGGGTTGTGGGCGTTGACGTACCGCGAAAAGCTGCAACAAGGAAAGACTGGTGGAGATAGATACCAAATAATCCCCACACTGAATCCTCCAGCTTTCATCCCGGAGCAGGGAACACTGCGTCGGGTCCGAGTGGATCTGGACATGGATAAAGGCCGGTTGTTGTTCTCTGATGCTGATACCAAGAAACAGATACACACCTTCACACACACCTTCACTGAGAAGATGTATCCTCTGATATCCTCTTTGGATACAGTCCCACTGAAGATTTTACCAAAACATTCTGATGAGAATGAAAAAAAATAATCATGATGAAAATTCTGATATTGACAAACTGAGATCTTACTTAGAGGTGTCAAAGTCTTTATTAACCTCCTGTTATTCACATGAGCTGTTTCTTTATTTGATTCCTATCTTTATGTCGTCACTTTAAATGAACCTTGTAATGAAATCTGTTTCTCACACTGTAGTTGTTGACTCTGAACAGCAGGTGTCACTGATGTATTTATAGAAACACAACATGTAAGCGCCAATATGCATATTGTTGATTTAATTATAAATAATTAGTTAAAAATGATTAAAATTTGATTTTCAGTAAGTTCATGTTAATTCATAATGTTTAAAATGGTTTGTAAAGTCATAATTTAGTCATTATAAATAATTTTTTATGTTTCTGAGTGTTTTTGGTCATGACATCACTGCGTATTTAAATGTGACGCATGTAACGTAGGTAGTTGGAGTCAAGTGTTGATGCTTTCGACCTTTGTTGTACTTTTATTTTACTTTGAAATTTTTATAGTAAACCTTTTAAAACGAAGAAAAGTTGTTGTTTTTTCGCTCGCGTTGCAAATACTGTGAGTTGACTCCAATAAGTGGTACAAAGGACAAAGAAAGAGACGGAGTGCCACTACACAACATGGAGATCTAAAAGGAGGAATACGGATTCAACATTTGTAACTTTTTTAAATGATGTTCATCGTTTAATAAAAGTAAACAAACCTGCTTTCATTTAGAAACACATCGTCCTGTCTCGACTCAGCGATAAGTCTTAAAGTGTTTCATCTTCAACAAATCTGCCAAACAATTATAAAGATTAGAACTAAACAAGCAGAAACAACTCAAAGTTTAAAGACTTTTATGTTGAATATTTTACCACTGTTTGTTCTTATTTTTCTGTTTTGTTCATTAAGTCATGTTAAGTCAAGCTCGGTCTGTAACATATGATGTACACTGTTGTTTTTCTAACAGCCAGACTTTGATTATAAATAAAGTTAAAAAAAAACAAACAAGAAAAACATCAGTAGTCAAAATCCAACATGGCTGCTACGTTTATCAACAGTAATGTTTAAGCTGTAGGATACCTATATACTGTAAATGTTAGGCTTTAACTAGTCTGTTTATCAGTAACTTAAGTCTCGTTCATTGTAATTAAACTCACTTGAGAGTATGTAAAAAGTTCTGTTAAACATGTTATCATGGTATCTACACACACAAACTATTATGTGTTGTTTTATCACCAGGTGTCATGGCCAACGTGGGAGTGTAAAAAATAAAAATCACACTTGTTGAGTGTCTGCTTGAGGCCGGCTCCAAGAGCATCTAAACCAGGAAGTGAGTTAGCATTTTAGCGCCACATGTTCTGACCTCTAAAGGTCAAAGTGGATTTTAAATGTTGTTTGTGTTTAGACGCCTGAAATAAGGTCTGTGGTTAACACCAGCTGGAAATGTTGAAGTTTTGTTAGATGAGATAAACTACGATAGCTAAGACCCCACTTGTGACTTCGAAAGTTTTTACGCAAACTTTAAACGGCGGTTGCTAACAAGTGGCTAAATGATACAACAGTGGTTGTCATGGAGACGTTAAACGTCGTCACGCTGGGAACTCTCTCACTAATCCTCCTTACAGCTTCTTGTCTTGTTTTCTAGTGCTCTTGTAAATATTAGGTTAATAAACAAGTTATCAAGCTACGGTTTAGCTAGCTTGTTACAACCGCTGATTAGATTGATGAAGCATAACGGTGGTGACCTTAAAATAAACTGACCGCTGTGTCGTTAGCTTGTAGCACAACGTTAGCTTTTTAGTTCCCTGGGCTGCATTAACTCTTTAAACTTCATATAAATGGTGTTGATAATAATAATGTTCATCTGTAAAGATTATCTAGCTGAACTAGACATCTAAGCATCATGTTTACATCCTGGTAGTGTTACAAAGAGCGACAGATCGAGACATATTTTATTAATATTTAAAGTCTATGGGCTCAGCTCAGTGATAAGAACACACTGCTCTTTGCTAAATGAACTCAGTGTTTTGACCTGTGATTTTAATGTGTAGTCTTTTACTATTATTATTCATTTTAATTACAAATTGCTTTAATTCCCAGAATAGGACAGGAAGTTAAATACTTCAGATGAACAGTAGATAAGTAACCAGCCCACAGTGGAAGCGCCACTGTCGGAATACAAGGAAACAGAAGAGGAGGAAGCGCGGAGGTATCCGGGCTAGGCTAGCGGCTAGCCCTCACCGGCCAGCTATCCCGACCATCACTCTGGCCAACGTACGCTCGCTGGACAATAAATAACTTCCAGGACTGTGAGTGAGTGTTGTGTCTTTGTTTTTGTGGAGACATGGCTTCATGACAGTGTCAGTGCCATTCAGCTAGCCGGGCTAACATGCTACCAGGCAGACAGAGAGCTCGTCGAGGGGGGGAAGACCCGCGGCGGGGGTCTGTGTGTTTACATCAGTGATGCCTGGTGCCGTGACGCTGTTGTGGTATGTAAGCACTGCTCACCACTTGTGGAGTTCATGGTTATTAAATGCCGGCCATTCTACCTGCCGAGGGAATTTAGTGCCATATTGCTGGTAGCAATATACATCCCCCCTGGCTCCACCAACAGCAGGAGTGAGGCTCTGTATGAACTCCACAAGCACATCAGTGAGCAGCAGACAGCACACCCTGATGCCTTTCTCATCCTGGCTGGGGATTTCAACCATGCAAACCCCAAGAGTGTGCTTCCACAACTTCATGGCCACATCAAGTTTCCCACTAGAGGCAACAATATTCTGGACAATGTTTACACTGTAAACAAAGGGGCCTACAAAGCCCTCCCCCTCCCCCACCTCGGAGCCTCAGACCACACCACTGTTATGCTAATGCCAGCATACAGGCCACTGGTTAAAGTCACCAAACCAGTTAGAAAGCAGGTACGGGTGTGGCCTGAGGGGTCCACAGAAGCACTCCAGGACTGCTTCTCCACCACTGACTGGCACATGTTTAAACAAGCAGCCACCAACAACAACACCACTGACCTCCAGGAGTACACAGAGACCGTCACGTCCTACATGGAAAAGTGCATGGACGATGTCACGGTCACCAAGACCTTCACCATCCGGGCCAATCAGAAGCCATGGCTGACAGGTGAAGTCCACAGGATCCTGAAGGCCAGGAACACTGCCTTCAGAGCTGGGGACGCGGTGGGCCTAAGGACTGCCAGGGCCAACCTGTCACGAGGCATCAGATTGGCCAAGAGGCAATACTCCAGGAGGATCGCAGACCGTTTCACCGACAGCAGAGACACCAGGAACCTGTGGCGGGGGGTCCAGACCATCACGGACTACAAGCCCCCTCCGCAGACCTGTGACAGCTCCACCTCTCTGCTAAACAACCTCAACAATTTCTTTGCTCGTTTTGAGGCAGACAACAGCACCCCAGCACAGAAGACGCCACCTTCTCCTGGCGACCAGGTGCTTACGCTTTCCCGGGATAGCGTGAAGCGATCCCTCAAGAGGACGAATGCACGGAAAGCGCCAGGTCCTGACAACATCCCAGGTCGTGTCCTGAGAGACTGTGCTGAGGAGCTCACAGATGTCCTCACCGACATCTTCAACACGTCACTGAGCCAAGCTGTTGTCCCCACATGCTTCAAAGCCACCACCATCATCCCGGTCCCCAAGAAGTCGTCTCCATCCTGCTACAATGACTACCGCCCGGTCGCACTAACCCTCATCCTCATGAAGTGCTTCGAGCGGCTAGTCATGCAGCACATCAAGTCTGCCCTTCCCTCCACCCTGGACCCCTACCAGTTTGCATATCGGCCTAACCGATCGACCGCCGACGCCATCTCCACTGCCCTCCACTCAGCCCTCACCCACCTGGAGACCAAGGACTCCCACGTCAGAATGCTGTTCATCGACTTCAGCTCAGCATTCAACACCATCATCCCGCAGCAGCTCATCCGCAAACTGGACAACCTGGGCCTAAACACCTCCATGTGCAACTGGCTGCTGGACTTCCTGACAGGGAGACCACAGGCAGTTCGGGTCGGCAGCAACACCTCCAGCACCATCATGATGAACATGGGGGCCCCCCAAGGATGTGTGCTGAGCCCCCTCCTCTTCACTCTGCTGACCCATGACTGCGCCCCATCTTCCAGCTCCAACCTCTTCGTTAAGTTTGCAGACGACACGACTGTGGTGGGTCTCATCAACAACAACGATGAGTCAATCTACTGGAGTGAGGTGAGCAGGCTGGCCTTGTGGTGCAAGGACAATAATCTCCATCTGAACGTGGAGAAGACGAAGGAGATTGTTGTGGACTTCAGGAGAACGCACACCCAGCATGCTCCTCTGACCATCGACGGTGCTGCAGTGGAGAGGGTGAGCAGCACCAAGTTCCTGGGTGTGCACATCTCTGAAGACCTATCCTGGAGCCTCAACTCTGCATCACTGGCCAAAAAAGCTAATCAGCGCCTTTACTTCCTCCGCAAACTGAGGAGAGCGAGAGCCCCATCCTCCATCATGCACACGTTCTACAGAGGCACCATTGAGAGCATCCTGTCCAGCTGCATCACCGTGTGGTACGGCGCCTACACCGTGTCCTGCCGGAAGTCTCTGCAGCGCATCGTGAGAGCAGCTGAGAAGATCATTGGTGTCTCTCTTCCCCCCCTTCTGGACATCTACAACACACGTCTCACCCGCAAAGCCACCAGGATTGCAGGTGACCCCACCCACCCGTCCTACAGCCTCTTCAGCCTGCTGCCATCTGGGAGGAGACTGCAGAGTCTCCGTGCTCGAACGAGCAGGCTCAAGAACAGTTTATTCCACCAGGCTGTCAGGAGACTCAACTCCCTCCCTGCTCTCCTCCCCACTCGTCCCCTTTCCCCCCTCTGCCTCCTTCCCCCCTCTGCCCTCCTTCCCCCCTCTGCATCCTGCCACAGTCTGCCCCTACAGGATCTGGCATCACCCCCCTCCACCTCCACCCCCCGCGTGCTCCACTAATTCACGCACTCTAAAAACTCTGCACAGCCGTTTATTGTTTATGCTATTTGCACTATTGCTAATTTACAATGCACTACCTCACTTTTTAACTAAATCTGCACTCTGTTTATATTGTTAATACTTTAATTTATCCACATACTACCTCATGGTGAAATACTCACAAGTGCCTTGTCTGTCGATTGTCTGTCGTTCGTTATTTGTTGTCCAAATGTCTTTAGTTAAGTTATTTGTTTTATAGTATTGCTAGTTTTCTTAGTGCTCTTTTTATGCACTGCAGGTTTGCACTGGGGGTTGGGGGGGATTGCAATTTCATCTGTGCTGTATGTTTAACATGGAGCATATTTGACAAATAAAGAACCTTGAACCTTGAAGCTTGAACCTAGATGGTAGTGCATATTCAACGTCTTTGAGATCCACCTCCAAAATAATAAGTAAAGAGGCACAAAACAAACATCAGAGTTTGGCCTTTCTCAAATATTTCCCTACAAACTCCCTACTTTTACGACAGAGCCACCAATCCTCGTCTTGATTCGGTTGTTTACAAATGCTCCTCTCGGCGAGTCAAAACAAAAACCAGCTAGTCTGCTATCTGACACTACCATCACAATATCTGCCTTCATATCAACTCTAACAGAATCAGAATATCATCAGAAGAAATAAACACAATGCAGCAGTTCTTTATTCAGCTGTGGGTGTGACATTAGACAAACTTCACTTCATGAGTCCAGGTACGGAGGGAGTGGTTTGAGTTATTTAATTTGGATGAAGTATGTAAAACAGAGGAAACCTGATGTACACACGGAAGGCGAGGCAGCTTCTAAAACTCTGAACGGACACTTTCACAGAAGGACATTTACAAGAAAGGAGAAAAACATTTCAGAGACTGAAGGACTGAAATTTAAGGCAACGAAAACTCCAAAAAGAACGACTTTAGAGAGAAGTAAGTGTCCTAACTTTCTGTTTCTGCCTCGTGAGTCCAGCGTTAGTGGAGGACAAAATGTCCTCACAATCAAAGAAGAATCACTCCTGTACTTATTGTTACGACATATTCAGAAATCCAGTCTTCCTACCATGCTCTCACAGCTTCTGTGAAAACTGTTTGACGATTTGGTGGGCAGGAAAAGAAACACGGAAGTGTCCGGATTGCAATAGAGAATGTGGAATACATCCTCCTCCATCTAATGGAGCTTTAAAGAAAGCGTGTGAGGCCTTTCTACAGGAGGGGGGTCAAGACACACCCAGAGGACCAGAGGTTCTCTGCCATCTGCATAACAAGAAACTCCAACTCTTCTGTGTGAACCATCAGGAGCCTGTTTGTCTCGTCTGTCGAGCTTCAGACGAACACAACGACCACGACTTCAAACCCATCCATGAAGCTGCAAAGGATCTCAGAGAGGAGCTCCGGAGATCTGTGAAAACTCTGCAGGAAAGATTGAAGCTCAGCCTACAAGTTAAAGAAAACTGTGTTATAGCAGAAGAACACATCGAAGAACAGGTCGAAAAAACCGAGAGGGAGATCAAGGAGCAGTTTAAGAAGCTTCACGAGTTTCTACAAAAAGAAGAGGATCACAGGATCTCTGCTCTGAGGGAGGAAAAGGAGCAGAAGAGTCAGAGGATGAAGGAGAAGATTTTGACTCTGTACAGAGAGACAGAAGCTCTGTCATACACAATCAGAGTCACAGAGGACGAGCTCAGAGCTGATGACGTCTCTTTCCTGCAGAACTACAAGGCTGCATTAAAAAGAGTCCAGCAGCGCCCCCTGCTGGAGGATCCACTCCAGGTCTCAGGAGCTCTGATAGACGAGGCCAAACACCTGGGCAACCTGACCTTCAACATCTGGAACAAGATGAAGGAGATGGTCTCCTACACTCCTGTGATTCTGGATCCAAACTCTGCTCATCCAGAACTCGTCCTGTCTAAAGATCTGACCAGCGTGAGACGCGGAGCGAGACAGAAGCTTCCAGATAATCCAGAGAGGTTTAATATTAAATCATTCGTCCTGGGCTCTGAGGGATGGGTGGTCGAGGTTGGAGACAGTCTTCGGTGGATTGTTGGTGTGGCAGCAAAGTCTTTCCAAAGGAGAGGAAGCAATGACCTTACATCGGGGTGGTGGGCATTGATGTACCGAGGACAGGCTGATAGAGATAAATACCAAATAATCTCCCCACTGAATCCTCCAGCTTTCATCCCGGTGCAGGAAACACTGCGTCGGGTCCGAGTGGATCTGAACTTTGATGAAGGCCGGTTGTTGCTCTCTGATGCTGATACCGACACACAGATACACACCTTCACACACACCTTCACTGAGAAGATGTATCCCCTGATATCCTCTTTGCATACAGTCCCACTGAAGATTTTACCAGAATAGTCTGATGAGAATGAAGAAGAATAATTTAAAGAGGACAATAACTCCTACAAAACTAAAAACAATCATGATGAAAATTCTGATATAGACAAACTGAGATCTTACTTAGAGGTGTCAAAGTCTTTATTAACCTCCTGTCATTCACATGAGCTGTTTCTTAATTTGATTCCTATCTTTATGTCGTCACTTTAAATGAACCTTTAAATCTGTTTAATTGATAAACTCACACTGTAGTTGTTGACTCTGTTGCGAAATATTACGTGTTAAATGGATTAACACACCTCGTAAGAAGAAGGGCACCACCTGGCTTTACCAGGAACAAACTTTATTAATTATGGAAATTAATAAAATTATTAGTTATGAAAAATCGATAAATGTATGTATTTATTATTTTAATCAGTCTCAAATCTAAGTTATGAATTCTCAAAACGTTCAACCACTAAGAATCAATACGAACACACCTTTGAATTTTATACGTGATTATTTTTAATGAACAAGGATGAACAAAGAAATGAACGATCTTAAAGGAGCATCAGATATATATGAAAAACCAGAGATGACAGATACTATTTTAACCAATTCAGTATGGTGCTGTGTTTACATCTATCTAACATAAACTATTAACTAGATTCGGATCAGAAATCACCGGGAGACAAAAATGAAAAAAATAAAAGAAGAGAGTGGAACTATGTTACGGCGGATATGGATTAGGGGGGAAGAATTACGATGAAGAACACTCTTGACACGTATTTCTGAGTAAACAAACAAGCTGTTGTGTGTCTCACTCACTGAACCACGAGTCCGCCAAATGGTGCTGGAGTTTGGAGAATGGGTTTTGGAAGTCCGTCTCCACTTCCTACAGCCCTGAACCAACGTGTTGGTTCTGGTCGGATTCCGGGTTAGCGGGGGGCACTCAGAAAGGTCTAGATGTGTTCAAGTCAGCTTTCCCAGCTCGGATGAATGTCCAAAAAAAACAGTTTGATGATAAACGATCGTCAACTTGCCCACTGACTTGGCCGAGTCAGTAGTTAAAGTAACGAGTCGTTTTGAGTCAATTGCTTGGAGAGAAAAATCCAAAAAAATTGTCCAAACGAATAAAACAAAAACACTTTCGATTAGAAGCTGCGCCGAGCCTCAATAGGATGTCCCTTAAACGTGTAAATATTGAAGCAAACAAGAAGCACTAAGTCCAAAAATCATATATCTCGAACAAAAGCCAGAGTGTAGAACAAAAGAAAAACTTACGAATTCCACAAAAGTTAACAGCGAAATAGGGGAACCAGCCGGCGATATGAAGGATGCATGGCCTTTTTAATAGAGTGCTGAGGATAACACGCCCCTTTCCGGATGATGTGTCTCTGGGCGGGCTGAAACATGATTCTAAAGTTCTGCAACTAAACTAACGTAAACAAAACACCATACCAGAGTTCTTAATTCTATGTAAACAATGAAACAACATGTTCAGACATGAAACTGAAAAGAAACATAGCATCACATCATGAATGAATTATTAACATAAACGTGATCCCATGATCTGACGGATCACACATTGATTTAAAAGAACCACTAGATGGCACTGGCGTTCCATGAAAATCTTTGAGTCAAGACATTGAGTTTTATGCAGATTCCATTTCCTACTAACTTCGTGATAATTTGTCCGATCTGAGTTTGGTTTGGATGACAACGTTAGTTGAAAGGTTCTGAGAAAGATTATTCACCTAAAAATGAGAAATACATGTTATTTAAGATACATCTGAATCATGAAGTCATATGGTCTCTTTCGTTTTATGGGGTTCAACCAAAAGTCAGGAATTCCTGGGGGATTAGGGTTGTCCTGCAAATCAGAGGTTCGTGGCAAAAAGTGTTTTCCAAGTGTCAGTACGATTTATTAACGAAAGGAAAAAAGTAATTCCATATGTTTTCTGCGTAATGAAGTCCTTTGAAAATGTTTACATGAGATGCGATAGCCTTTATGATTTCAGGTTTGAAGGGTTCAAACTGAGGGTCTTGTCGAAAGCAGAGAGGGAGGAGGATCATAAAGTTGAGTTGTGTGAGGACATCTGGCGGAGAGTGAAGATGAGGGCCTCCGGCCTCTCCAGAGGACCGTCAGGCTCCTCTTGGATCTGATCAGATAAAGAATCTCGTAACAACTCTGAACAGCAGGTGTCACTGTTGTATTTATAGAAACACAACATGGAGATCTGAAAGGAGGAATACGGATTCAAAATTTGTAACTTTTTTAAATTACGTTCATTGTTTAATAAAAGTAAACAAACCTGCTTTCATTTAGAAACACATCGTCCTGTCTCGACTCAGCGATAAGTCTTAAAGTGTTTCATCTTCAACAAATCTGCCAAACAATTATAAAGATTAGAACTAAACAAGCAGAAACAAGTCAAAGTTTAAAGACTTTTATGTTGAATATTTTACTTCTGTTTGTTCTTATTTTTCTGTTTCGTTCATTAAGTCATGTTAAGTCAAGCTCGGTCTGTAACATATGATGTACACTGTTGTTTTTCTAACAGCCAGACTTTGATAAAGTTAAAAAAAAACAAAAAAACATCAGTAGTCAAAATCCAACATGGCTGTTATGTTTATCAACAGTAACGTTTAAGCTGTAGGATACCTATATACTGTAAATGTTAGGCTTTAACTTGTCTGTTTATTAGTAATTTAAGTCTCGTTCATTGTAATTAAACTCACTTGAGAGTATGTAAAAAGTTCTGTTAAACATGTTATCATGGTATCTACACACACAAACTATTATGTGTTGTTTTATCACCAGGTGTCATGGCCAATGTGGGAGTGTAAAAAATAAAAATCACATTTGTTGAGTGTCTGCTTGAGGCCGGCTCCAAGAGCATCTAAACCAGGAAGTGAGTTAGCATTTTAGCGCCACATGTTCTAACCTCTGGATTTTAAATGTTTATATTTTGACACCTGAAATAAGGTCTGTGGTTAAAACAAGCTGGAGATGTTGACGTTTTGTTCAATGGGATAAACTACGTTAGCTAAGACCCCCACTTGTGAATTTTAAAGTTTTTACGCCGATTTAAAGCAGTGGTTGCTAAAAAGTGGCTAAATGATACAACAGTGGTTGTCATGGAGACATTGAACGTCATCAAAACAAACATCAGAGTTCGGCCTTTCTCAAATATTTCCCTACACACTCCCTACTTTTACGACAGAGCCACCAATCCTCGTCTTGATTCGGTTGTTTACAGATGCAAAAGAAAAACCAGCTAGTCTGCTATCTGACACTACCATCACAATATCTGCCTTCATATCAACTCTAACAGAATCAGAATATCATCAGAAGAAATAAACACAATGCAGCAGTTCTTTATTCAGCTGTGGGTGTGACATTAGACAAACTTCACTTCATGAGTCCAGGTACGGAGGGAGTGGTTCGAGTTATTTAATTTGGATGATGTATGTAAAACAGATCAAACCTGATCTACACACGGAAGGTGAGGCAGCTTCTAAAACTCTGAACGGACGCTTTCGTTGAAGGAAATTTACAAGAAAGGAGATCAAAAGAAAAATATTTCAGAGACATTTAAAAATTTAAAGCAACAAAAACTCCAAAAAGAACGACTTTAGAGAGAAGTAAGTGTCCTAACTTTCTGTTTTCTGCCTCGTGAGTCCAGCGTTAGTGGAGGACAAAATGTCCTCACAATTAAAGAAGATTCACTCCTGTAATTATTGTTACGACATATACAGAAATCCAGTCATTCTAACATGCGGTCACAGCTTCTGTAAAGACTGTTTGACGATTTGGTGGGCAGGAAAAGAAACACAGAAGTGTCCGGAGTGTAAGGAGGAATCTGGTAGAACTCGTCCTCCATCTAATGTAGCTTTAAAGCAAGTGTGTGAGGCCTTTTTACAGGAGGGGGGTCAAGACACACCCAGAGGACCAGAGGTTCTCTGCCCTCTGCATAACAAGAAACTCCAACTCTTCTGTGTGAACCATCAGGAGCCTGTTTGTCTCGTCTGTCGAGCTTCAGACGAACACAACGACCACGACTTCAAACCCATCGATGAAGCTGCAAAGGATCTCAGAGAGGAGCTCCGGAGATTTGTGAAAACTCTGCAGAAGAGATTGAAGCCCAGCCTCAAGGTTATAAACAACTGTGTTATAACAGCAGAACACATCAAAGACCAGGCCGAAAAAACCGAGAGGGAGATCAAGGAGCAGTTTAAGAAGCTTCGCCAGTTACTAAAAGATGAAGAGAAACACAGGATCTCTGCTCTGAAGAGGGAAAAGGAGCAGAAGAGTCAGAGGATGAAGGAGGAGATTGAGGCTCTGAACAGAGAGACAGAAGCTCTGTCAGACACAATTAGAGTCACAGAGGACGAGCTCAGAGCTGATGACGTCTCCTTCCTGCAGAACTACAAGGCTGCAGTGAACAGAGTCCAGCAGCGCCCCCTGCTGGAGGATCCACTGCAGGTCTCAGGAGCTCTGATAGACGAGGCCAAACACCTGGGCAACCTGAGCTTCAACATCTGGAACAAGATGAAGGATCTGGTCGAGTACACTCCTGTGATTCTGGATCCAAACACGGCTCATCCAGAACTCGTCCTGTCTGAAGATCTGACCAGCGTGAAACACGGAGCGAAACAGGAGCTTCCAGATAATCCGGAGAGGTTTAATATTAAATCATTCGTCCTGGGCTCTGAGGGATGGGACTCAGGGAGTCACAGCTGGGTGGTCGAGGTTGGAGACAGTCTTCGGTGGTTTGTTGGTGTTATAGCAGAGTCTTTCAGAAGGAGAGGAAGCAATGAACCTACATCGGGGTTGTGGGCATTGACGTACCGTGAAAAGCTGCAAAGAGGAAAGGCTGGTGGAAATAGATACCAAATAATCCCCACACTGAAACCTCCAGCTTTCATCCCGGAGCAGGGAACACTGCGTCGGGTCCGAGTGGATCTGGACATGGATAAAGGCCGGTTGTTGTTCTCTGATGCTGATACTGACACACAGATACACACCTTCACACACACCTTCACTGAGAAGATGTATCCTCTGATATCCTCTTTGCATACAGACCCACTGAAGATTTTACCAGAACATTCTGATGAGAATGAAGAAGAATAATTTAACGAGGACAATAACTCCTACAAAACTAAAAACAATCATGATGAAAATTCTGATATTGACAAACTGAGATCTTACTTAGAGGTGTCAAAGTCTTTAACAACCTCCTGTTATTTCTTTATTTGATTCCTATCTTTATGTCGTCACTTTAAATGAACCTTGTAATGAAATCTGTTTCTGATAAACTCACACTGCAGTTGTTGACTCTGAACAGCAGGTGTCACTGTTGTATTTATAGAAACACAACATGTAAGCGCCAATATGCATATTGTTGATTTGATTATAAATAATTAGTTAAAAATGATTAACATTTGATTTTCAGTAAGTTCATGTTAATTCATAATGTTTAAAATGGTTTGTAAAGTCATAATTTAGTCATTATAAATAATTTTTTATGTTTCTGAGTGTTTTTGGTCATGACATCACTGCGTATTTAAATGTGACGCATGTAACGTAGGTAGTTGGAGTCAAGTGTTGATGGAAACTACACAGTTTTTTGACCGTGCTTTCGACCTTCTGTTATACTTTTATTTTACTTTGAAATTTTTATAGTAAACTTTTTAAAACGAAGAAAAGTTGTTTTTTCGCTCGCGTTGCAAATACTGTGAGTTGACTCCAATAAGTGGTACAAAGGACAAAGAAAGAGACGGAGTGCCACTACACAACATGGAGCTCTAAAAGGAGGAATACGGATTCAACATTTGTAACTTTTTTAAATTATGTTCATCGTTTAATAAAAGTAAACAAACCTGCTTTCATTTAGAAACACATCGTCCTGTCTCGACTCAGCGATAAGTCTTAAAGTGTTTCATCTTCAACAAATCTGCCAAACAATTATAAAGATTAGAACTAAACAAGCAGAAACAACTCAAAGTTTAAAGACTTTTATGTTGAATATTTTACTACTGTTTGTTCTTATTTTTCTGTTTTGTTCATTAAGTCATGTTAAGTCAAGCTCGGTCTGTAACATATGATGTACACTGTTGTTTTTCTAACAGCCAGACTTTGATTATAAATAAAGTAAAAAAAAAACAAGAAAAACATCAGTAGTCAAAATCCAACATGGCTGCTACGTTTATCAACAGTAACGTTTAAGCTGTAGGATACCTATATACTGTAAATGTTAGGCTTTAGCTAGTCTGTTTATTAGTAACTTAAGTCTCGTTCATTGTAATTAAACTCACTTGAGAGTGTGTAAAAAGTTCTGTTAAACATGTTATCATGGTATCTACACACACAAACTATTATGTGTTGTTTTATCACCAGGTGTCATGGCCAACGTGGGAGTGTAAAAAATAAAAATCACACTTGTTGAGTGTCTGCTTGAGGCCGGCTCCAAGAGCATCTAAACCAGGAAGTGAGTTAGCATTTTAGCGCCACATGTTCTGACCTCTAAAGGTCAAAGTGGATTTTAAATGTTGTTTGTGGTTCGATGCCTGAAATAAGGTCTGTGGTTAAAACAAGCTGGAGATGTTGACGTTTTGTTAGATGAGATAAACTACGATAGCTAAGACCCCACTTGTGACTTTGAAAGTTTTTACGCAAACTTTAAACGGCGGTTGCTAACAAGTGGCTAAATGATACAACAGTGGTTGTCATGGAGACATTAAACATCGTCACGCTGGGAACTCTCTCACTAATCCTCCTTACAGCTTCTTGTCTTGTTTTCTAGTGCTCTGGTAAATATTAGGTTAATAAACAAGTTATCAAGCTACGGTTTAGCTAGCTTGTTACAACCGCTGATTAGATTGATGAAGCATAACGGTGGTGACCTTAAAATAAACTGACCGCTGTGTCATTAGCTTGTAGCACAACGTTAGCTTTTTAGTTCCCTGGGCTGCATTAACTCTTTAAACTTCATATAAATGGTGTTGATAATAATAATGTTTATCTGTAAAGATTATCTAGCTGAACTAGACATCTAAGCATCATGTTTACATCCTGGTAGTGTTACAAAGAACGACAGATCGAGACATTTTATTAATATTTAAAATCTATGGGCTCAGCTCAGTAATGATAGATAGATAGATAGATAGATAGATAGATAGATAGATAGATAGATAGATAGATAGATAGATAGATACTTTATTGATCCCGAGGGAAATTCAAGAGTAACTACACAATTTGCATTTCCCTGCGGAAAATGCGTGTGAATGCTTCCTGCTGAAATTTTGCGGAAACACTGCTGAATGACGAAGAACTAGCAGAAGATGAAGAAAAAGTGGAGGAAGTAGAAGAAGAGGAAATAGCAGAAGAAAAGTGGAAGAAGAAAAACAGTAGTAAAAGGAGAAAAGGAAGTCGAAGAAAGTGAAAGTATCTATACAAGAACAAGAAATAGTGATAGAAGAAAATGTAGTAAAAGAAGTGGAAGCAGAAAAAGAAGTAAAAGCAGAAGAACAAGAGGTAGAAGAAGAGGAAATAGCAGAAAAAATGTAGTAAAATTAGTACAAGAAGTAAAAGTATCTGTACAAAAACAAGAAATAGTGATAGAGAAAATGTAGCAAAAGAAGTGGAAGCAGAAAAATAAGTAAAATCAGAAGAACAAGAAGCAGAAGAAGAGGAAATAGCAGAAGAAAACGGTAGTAAAAGGAGAACAAGAAGTAGAAGAAAGTGAAAGTGTCTGTAGGAGAACAAGAAATAGTGATAAAGAAAATGTCGTAAAAGAAATGGAAGCAGAAAATGTAGAAAAAGCAAAAGAATCAAGAAGTAAATGAGAAAGCAAAGCATTTACAGTATAAAGTTCAATGCATGTGTGTGCGTGAGTGGGGATCAGTGTTTGTGTGTGTAACTGCAATCAAGAGTAACTGCAGTCAGCTGGCAGCTTAGACTGAGAAAACGGGGAAAACATCTCCCTATTCAGTGCTTATTTTAAGGGGTAAAATGAAGAGTTTGTGGCTGATTGATGACTTTATGAGCAAGAGGAGAGGTAGCTGAACGCGTTGATGTAATTTTTATGTCTGGGATCCAAGAAATGTCGGAACTACAGCGATGTAAAAACTTAGACAATTTCGTTTGCTTGAGACATTTTTCCTTTGATTTTAACATTATCGCAGATGGAGAGTTTTTTGGACCACCTGCCGCTTTGAAGCTCACAGTGTCCAAACCGTTGCTCCGTTTGTCCTGAAATCCTAATGTGGGTGAGAGGACAAGTTTTCCTACGTTACATTTAGTAACGGGTACATTTAGTCATGTGATGTGAAAATTGTGGTCGCTAGAGCAATTTGTTCGGGAGATTTTGAAATAATCTCACAGCTCTGCCGCACTCTAGCGATGATGTCACACACTCTAGCTCTGAACATTCCACCACATACACACCCATTCAAAAACGGGGAAGACAGCACAAAACATCACAAAACATTTGGAGGCATAGCTTAAAAAGTATAAAAGATAGCAAAACAATGTAAATTTAGTAAAAGTAGTGGAAAAACGTGTGAACGTTTTAAAGTGAAAATGAAGTTATAAGGCTGAGAAGAAGGTTGAAAAGTTGAAACATTTCCCATTCATTGCAATGGGGCAGAATTTTCCGGAAAAAGTGAAATAATTTAAAAAGTAAAAGTAGTAAAAACGTGAAAAGATATAGCCATAATGAGCAGAAAAAGCTGAACAGTACGATAGTTGAACGGTGAAAGTAGCACAAACGGTTGAAGACCAGAAGAGGCCAAAAAACGCACGGAAGTGGAAGAATAAGTATAAAGATTTGGATAACAATAGTGTGAATGCTTTGAAGCATTCACACTAATAAGAACACACTGCTCTTTGCTAAATGAACTCAGTGTTTTGACCTGTGATTTTAATGTGTAGTCTTTTATCATTATTATTCATTTTAATTACAAATTGCTTTAATTCCCAGAATAGAACAGGAAGTTAAATACTTCAGATGAACAGTAGATGGCAGTGTTTCATTCAACGTGTTTCGTGTGTTTGAGATCCACCTCCAAATTAATAATAAGTAAAGAGGCACAAAACAAACATCAGAGTTCGGCCTTTCTCAAATATTTCCCTACACACTCCCTACTTTTACGACAGAGCCACCAATCCACGTCTTGATTCGATTGTTTACAGATGCTCCTCACGGCGAGTCAAAAGAAAAACCAGCTAGTCTGCTATATGACACTACAATCACAATATCTGCCTTCATATCAACGCTAACAGAATCAGAATATCATCAGAAGAGTGGATAAACACAACGCAGAAGTTCTTTATTCAGCTGTGGGTGTGACATTAGACAAACTTCACTTCATGAGTCCAGGTACGGAGGGAGTGGTTCGAGTTATTTAATTTGAATGATGTATGTAAAACAGAGGAAACCTGATGTACACACGGAAGAAGATGCAGCTTCTAAAACTCTGAACGGACGCTTTCACAGAAGGACATTTACAAGAAAGGAGAAAAATATTTCAGAGACTGAAGGACTGAAATTTAAGGCAACAAAAACTCCAAAAAGAACGACTTTAGAGAGAAGTAAGTGTCCTAGCTTTCTGTTTCTGCCTCGTGAGTCCAGCGTTAGTGGAGGACAAAATGTCTTCACAATTAAAGAAGAATCTCTCCTGTGCTTATTGTTGTGGGATATACAGAAATCCAGTCGTCCTAACATGCGGTCACAGCTTCTGTGACGACTGTTTGACGATTTGGTGGGCAGGAAAAGAAACACGGAAGTGTCCGGATTGCAATAGGGAATGTGGAATACATCCTCCTCCATCTAATATAGCTTTAAAGCCAGTATGTGAGGCCTTTTTACAGGAGGGGGGTCAAGACACACCCAGAGGACCAGAGGCTGCCTGCAATCTGCACAACAAGAAACTCCAACTCTTCTGTGTGAACCGTCAGGAGCCTGTTTGTCTCGTCTGTCGAGCTTCAGACGAACACAACGAGCACGACTTCAAACCCATCGATGAAGCTGCAAAGGATCTCAGAGAGGAGCTCCGGAGATCTGTGAAAACTCTGCAGGAGAGATTGAAGCCCAGCCTCAAGGTTAGACACAACTGTGATATAACAGAAGAACACATCAAAGACCAGGCCGAAAAAACGGAGAGGGAGATCAAGGAGCAGTTTAAGAAGCTTCACGAGTTTCTAGAAGAGGAAGAGGCTCACAGGATCTCTGCTCTGAAGAGGGAAAAGGAGCAGAAGATTGAGAAGATTGAGACTCTGAACAGAGAGATAGCAGCTCTGTCAGACACAATCAAAGTCACAGAGGACAAGCTCAGAGCTGATGACGTCTCCTTCCTGCAGAACTACAAGGCTGCAGTGAACAGAGTCCAGCAGCGCCCCCTGCTGGAGGATCCACAGCAGGTCTCAGGAGCTCTGATAGACGAGGCCAAACACCTGAGCAACCTGACCTTCAACATCTGGAACAAGATGAAGGAGGTGGTCTCCTACACTCCTGTGATTCTGGATCCAAACACGGCTCATCCGGAACTCGTCCTGTCTGAAGATCTGACCAGCGTGAGACACGGAGAGAGACAGGAGCTTCCAGATAATCCGGAGAGGTTTAATATTAAATCATTCGTCCTGGGCTCTGAGGGATGGGACTCAGGGAGTCACAGGTGGGTGGTCGAGGTTGGAGACAGTCTTCGGTGGTTTGTTGGTGTTATAGCAGAGTCTTTCAGAAGGAGAGGAAGCAATGAACCTACATCGGGGTTGTGGGCGTTGACGTACCGTGAAAAGCTGCAACGAGGAAAGACTGGTGGAGATAAATACCAAATAATCCCCACACTGAAACCTCCAGCTTTCATCCCGGTGCAGGGAACACTGCGTCGGGTCCGAGTGGATCTGGACTTGGATAAAGGCCGGTTGTTGTTCTCTGATGCTGATACCGACACACAGATACACACCTTCACACACACCTTCACTGAGAAGATGTATCCTCTGATATCCTCTTTGGATACAGTCCCACTGAAGATTTTACCAGAATAGTCTGATGAGAATGAAGAAGAATAATTTCAAGAGGACAATAACTCCTACAAAACTAAAAACAATCATGATGAAAATTCTGATATTGACAAACTGAGATCTTACTTAGAGGTGTCAAAGTCTTTATTAACCTCCTGTTATTCACATGAGCCGTTTCTTTATTTGATTCCTATCTTTATGTCGTCACTTTAAATGAACCTTGTAATGAAATCTGTTTAATTGATAAACTCACACTGTAGTTGTTGACTCTGAACAGCAGGTGTCACTGTTGTATTTATAGAAACACAACATGTAAGCGCCAATATGCATATTGTTGATTTGATTATAAATATTTAGTCAAAAATGATTAAAATTTGATTTTCAGTAAGTTCATGTTAATTCATAATGTTTAAAATGGTTTGTAAAGTCATAATTTAGTCATTATAAATTATTTTTTATGTTTCTGAGTGTTTTTGGTCATGACATCACTGCGTATTTAAATGTGACGCATGTAACGTAGGTAGTTGGAGTCAAGTGTTGATGGAAACTACACAGTTTTTTGACCGTGCTTTCGACCTTCTGTTATACTTTTATTTTACTTTGAAATTTTTATAGTAAACTTTTTAAAACGAAGAAAAGTTGTTGTTTTTTCGCTCGCGTTGCAAATACTGTGAGTTGACTCCAATAAGTGGTACAAAGGACAAAGAAAGAGACGGAGTGCCACTACACAACATGGAGATCTAAAAGGAGGAATACGGATTCAACATTTGTAACTTTTTTAAATTATGTTCATCGTTTAATAAAAGTAAACAAACCTGCTTTCATTTAGAAACACATCGTCCTGTCTCGACTCAGCGATAAGTCTTAAAGTGTTTCATCTTCAACAAATCTGCCAAACAATTATAAAGATTAGAACTAAACAAGCAGAAACAAGTCAAAGTTTAAAGACTTTTATGTTGAACATTTTACTACTGTTTGTTCTTATTTTTCTGTTTTGTTCATTAAGTCATGTTAAGTCAAGCTCGGTCTGTAACATATGATGTACACTGTTGTTTTTCTAACAGCCAGACTTTGATTATAAATAAAGTTTAAAAAAAAACAAGAAAAACATCAGTAGTCAAAATCCAACATGGCTGCTACGTTTATCAACAGTAACGTTTAAGCTGTAGGATACCTATATACTGTAAATGTTAGGCTTTAACTTGTCTGTTTATTAGTAATTTAAGTCTCGTTCATTGTAATTAAACTCACTTGAGAGTATGTAAAAAGTTCTGTTAAACATGTTATCATGGTATTTACACACACAAACTATTATGTGTTGTTTTATCACCAGGTGTCATGGCCAATGTGGGAGTGTAAAAAATAAAAATCACATTTGTTGAGTGTCTGCTTGAGAGCATCTAAACCAGGAAGTGAGTTAGCATTTTAGCACCACATGTTCTAACCTCTAAAAGTCAAAGTGGGTTTTAAATGTTTGTGGTTAGATGCCTGAAATAAGGTCTGTGGTTAACACCAGCTGGAAATAAAAAGTGGCTAAATGATACAACAGTGGTTGTCATGGAGACATTGAACGTCATCAAAACAAACATTAGAGTTCGGCCTCTCAAATATTTCCCTACACACTCCCTACTTTTACGACAGAGCCACCAATCCACGTCTTGATTTGGTTGTTTACAAATGCTCCTCACGGCGAGTCAAAAGAAAAACCAGCTCGTCTGCTATATGACACTACAATCACAATATCTGCCTTCATATCAACGCTAACAGAATCAGAATATCATCTGAAGAAATAAACACAACGCAGCAGTTTACATGTGTTAACATATATTTGTGGAGTGAGTTTAATAAGTCTGCCTGGCGTTATTAATGTGGACAATCTATGATTTGAGTGATATTAAATGATTGTTTCCGTGAGCGTGACGGGAGTCTGTCCCAAAGCTTGCTGCTGTACTCATCCCGAACACCTCAACGATGTCACATCCCCGGGTTAAGTGTTTGTTTGTTTTATGTTTTTCCTCATGTATCATGTCCTGTGCTTGTGTTTACTTGTTACTCACCCTGTGTCTCGTTTCAGGTCTGTTGGCTGCATGCCCTTCCCCCAGTGTGTCTCAGCCTGCTGATTACCTGATGTGTCTCACCTGTGTCTTGTTAACTCCACCCCCTGTTCAGTATTTAATGTCTGTCTCCCCTTCACTCTGTGCCAGTTCGTCTTGTCTCATCGTAGCAGCGTCCCAGCAATTCTAGTTTTCTGATTCTTGTTCTGACCCTCGTGTGTTTTTGGATTCCGTTTTTGCATGTCGATTTTGTACCTTTGCTTTATTGGACTGACTACTGTGTACCGAACCCTGCCTGAAATAAACGTTTTGAGAAACTGTTTTTGTCCCACTGAGTCGTGCATTTGGGTCTCTTTGTGTGTTCGTGTCAGTACGAACTGGCCAAAGATGGACCCAGCCGACTCGGATCCTGTGCGCGGCGCCATTCATGCGCAGGGCAAACGTCTTGCCCAACAGGACCAGCAGATCAACGCTCTCTACCTGCAAGTAAAGGAGCTGACTGATTGGCAGGAGTCAGTTATGTCTGGCATCAGCACTCAGATGAACTCTCTGATGCAGATGGTACAAGCCAGTTCTGTACCTCAGGTCGTGCCACAGAACGTTCCGGAAGCCCAACCGGAGACGGCTGCAAGGAATCCGCCGCCAGCAGTCATGGCTGCCCCTCCGGTGCAGCTATCCCGTCCGGAGAGGTTTTCCGGAGATTCCGGAGACTGCAGGTCATTCCTGACCCAGTGTGAATTACATTTTGAACTCCAGTCCGCCTCATTCCCCTCTGATCGTGCCAAGATTGCCTTTATCATCTCTCATTTAAAGGGGAGAGCCGAGGCATGGGCAACAGCCGAATGGGGCCGGAGATCACCGGTTTGTGAGACTTTGTTAACGTTTTTTTCTAAAACCTTCAGCCAGGTGTTTCAGCACACCACTCCTGGTCGTGAAGCCGCCCGAGCCTTGATCCGGCTCCGGCAGGGGTCAAGACGAGTAACAGACTACTCCATTGAATTCCGTAAGTTGGCTGCAGAGAGCGACTGGAACCCGGCTGCCTTGTTCGACGCCTTTCTGGAGGGCTTATCCGAAGCCCTAAAGGATCAACTTGCGCCTCTAGATCTGCCCCCGGACTTGGATGGGTTGATCGCGCTGACTATCAAGACTGACAAGAGACTTCAGGATCGCGAAAGAGGAAGGCAGAGAGAGCGGCTAATTTCTCCTCACCAGAAGAGGGAGCAGCCGTTTGATCAACCATCTCCATGGCGAAATGTCTGAGTCAACTGCTTCAGCGTCTCCAGGGGTTCTGGAGGAACCCATGCAGTTAGGTAGGACTCATCTAACACAAGAGGAACGACAGTGTCGTTTTAAAGACGGGCGCTGTTTGTACTGTGGGCAGTTGGGACACTTGGTGGAAAACTGCCATGTCAAAGAAAGAAAGAACCCGGTAAAAGTAAGAGCCCTGGTGAGTAGAAAACTTACCATTTCTAATCCAGCTCGCCTTCAGCCTCAAGTTAATGTCCAGTTGGCCTATGATTCAGTTGAGACTTTTGTTTTTATTGACTCTGGTTCTGACGCTAACCTTATGAACTCTCTCCTTATTAGGAGACTCGGCCTGCGAGTTTTCCAACTCAACCACCCCCTAGAAGTCAGCGCCGTTGATGGTCGTTCACTGGGTAGCGTAACTCACCGCACTCAGTCTGTTACACTCACTTTTCCGGACTCTCACAAGGAGAGAATTAGTTTTCATGTATTTGACACTCCTCAAATTCAACTAGTTCTTGGTCATCCGTGGCTTAAGCTCCACAACCCTCATATTAATTGGGCCACAGGTCAGGTTATTTCATGGGGAGAGGGTTGTAGTAGGAGTTGTTTGTCCCCGACTGCTGTTACTTCTGTTACCACAATCAAGGACATTCCTGATCTCGTTCAGGTCCCGGACTGCTACCTCGACTTAAAGGAGGTTTTTAGCAAAGCCCGGGCTAAGTCTTTACCCCCTCATAGAACCTATGATTGTGGGATCGACCTGGTTCTACTCCGCCCAGAGGACGGCTCTACTCCTTATCCGGACCTGAGACAAGAGCCATGTCGGAGTACGTGAAAGAATCTCTGGCGGCAGGGATTATTCGTCCTTCTTCATCTCCAGCAGGAGCCGGTTTCTTCTTTGTCGAGAAGAAGGACAAGACTCTGCGACCCTGCATCGACTACAGGGGTTTGAACGACATCACCATCAAGAACAGGTACCCTCTCCCTCTCATCTCTACGGCTTTTGAACAACTTAATGGAGCTAAGATTTTTTCCAAACTGGATTTACGCAATGCCTACCACCTTGTCAGAATAAGGGAGGGAGACGAGTGGAAGACGGCATTCAACACTCCTTCAGGACATTATGAATATCTGGTAATGCCTTTCGGTCTCACTAACGCTCCAGCTGTTTTTCAATCTTTTGTTAATGACATTCTGAGAGAAATGCTGGATAAATTTGTGTTTATCTCGATGACATTTTGATTTTTTTCTCCGGATGAGGAGACTCACGTTCAGCATGTGCGGAAGGTTCTCCAGTGCCTCCTCCAACACCAGCTTTTTGTCAAAGCGGAGAAGTGTGAATTCCACCAGAGTTCGGTCCCGTTTCTTGGGTTTGTGCTGGCGGAGGGGGAGGTGAAAATGGACCCTAGTAAGGTTAGTGCGGTGAGGGAATGGCCAACTCCCAGCAACCGCAAGGAGCTACAAAGGTTCCTGGGGTTTGCAAACTTTTATAGACGATTTATTCGCAATTTTAGTTGTGGCCTCTCCTTTACATGCATTAACCTCTCCGAATGTTCCGTTCAATTGGACGGTTCTGACTGAATCTGCCTTTCAGACTCTTAAGGAACGGTTCACCTCAGCACCCATCCTGACTCTACCAGACCCTGCTTGGCAATTCGTGGTGGAGGTGGATGCTTCCGACGTAGGGGTGGGAGCGGTCCTGTCGCAGAGAGCGGCAGCCGACAGTAAGCTCCACCCCTGCGCGTTCATCTCCCGAAAGCTATCTGCTGCCGAGAGGAATTATGATGTGGGTAATAGAGAACTGCTCACAGTCAAAGTCGCTCTTGAAGAGTGGAGACATTGGTTAGAGGGTGCTGAGCAGCCTTTTCTGGTCTGGACTGACCATAAGAATTTAGAGTATCTGAAGACAGCTAAGCGTCTTAACTCTAGACAGGCCAGATGGGCCTTATTCTTTACCAGGTTCAACTTCACTTTATCGTATCGTCCAGGAAACAAGAATGTTAAACCTGATGCTCTGTCTAGAATCTTTGAAAAAGAGAACTTTGGTCGAATCTTCGACCATTCTGCCCAGAGCTTGTGTGTTGGGTGGTTTTAATTGGGACATTGAAAATAAAGTTAGAAGCGGGCCGAGACATTGATACTCCCTCGGAGTGTCCCATTAATCGTGTGTTTGTGGTTCCAGATGTTCGGGCACAGTTTATTCACTGAGGTCATGCCTCCCAGCTGTCCTGCCATCCAGGGATGACCAGAACCCTGCTTGTCATCCGACAACGCTTCTGGTGGCCGGACATGAGGAAACAGGTGAGCAAATACATTGCTGCCTGTCCCATCTGTTCAGCAAATAAGAACTCTCGTCAGCCTTCCTCCGGACAACTACTGCCTCTACCCATACCTCATCGGCCCTGGTCAGACATCTCTCTGGACTTGTGACTGGTCTCCCTCCTAGTGACGGTAACACCACTATTTTGACAGTGGTTGACAGATTTTCTAAGATGGTGCATTTCATTGCCCTTGCTAAACTTCCCTCGGCCTAGGAGACGGCCGAGGTTATGTTACGTCATGTGCTTCGTATTCATGGTTTTCCAAAGGATATTGTGTCTGACCGGGGCCCACAGTTCGTGTCGCAGTTCTGGAAGGAGTTTTGTTCCATGATCGGGGCCACGGTTAGTCTTTCTTCCGGACATCACCCCCAGAGCAACGGACAATCTGAGAGACTCAATCAAGAGTTGGAGACTGGGCTGCGGTGCATGGCATCGCAGAAGCAGGGGTCCTGGACTAAACACCTGACTTGGGTTGAGTATGCGCACAATTCCTTACTGTGCTCATCATCTGGATTATCACCGTTTCAGTGTGTTCGGCTATCAGCCACCTCTTTTTCCGGCAATGGAAGAAGAGGTAAGGGTCCCGTCTGCACATGCCATGGTGGCGCAATGCAGGCGTATGTGGGAGACAGCCAGAGTTTGATTAAGAGCTCTGACCGGTACAAGAAGACGGCAGATCGTCGAAGAACCGAGGCTCCCATATTGCGCAGTGGCCAGAAGGTCTGGCTGTCCACAAAGAACCTGTCTCTCCGTGGGGAATCTAGGAAGTTGGCCCCGAGGTTTGTTGGTCCTTTCCCTATTTCAAAAATTATTAATCCAGTAACTGTACGTTTAAGTCTACCCAGGACGATGAAGGTGCACCCGACGTTTCATGTGAGCCAGATTAAGCCTGCCAGGGAAAGTTCCCTGGTTCCTCCGTCCAGACCCCCTCCACCCCCCCGGGTCATTGACGGGGGTCCCGTCTACACTGTGCAGAAGCTACTGGCTGTTCGTCGTCGTGGTGTCCAGTATCTGGTGGACTGGGAGGGATATGGCCCAGAGGAGAGATCATGGGTGTCCACTAAGAACATTGTGGATCGTTCTCTGATCAAAGACTTCCAGAGGATGCACCCTGAAGATCCTGGGCCGTCAGGAGTCGGCCCTAGAGGGGGGGTACTGTCACATCCCCGGGTTAAGTGTTTGTTTGTTTTATGTTTTTCCTCATGTATCATGTCCTGTGCTTGTTTTACTTGTTACTCACCCTGTGTCTCGTTTCAGGTCTGTTGGCTGCATGCCCTTCCCCCAGTGTGTCTCAGCCTGCTGATTACCTGATGTGTCTCACCTGTGTCTTGTTAACTCCACCCCCTGTTCAGTATTTAATGTCTGTCTCCCCTTCACTCTGTGCCAGTTCGTCTTGTCTCATCGTAGCAGCGTCCCAGCAATTCTAGTTTTCTGATTCTTGTTCTGACCCTCGTGTGTTTTTGGATTCCGTTTTTTGCATGTCGATTTTGTACTTTTGCCTGATTGGACTGACTACCGTGTACCGAACCCTGCCTGGAATAAACGTTTTGAGAAACTGTTTTTGTCCCACTGAGTCGTGCATTTGGGTCGTTGTGTTCGTGACACAGAGTTTGGCCTTTCTCAAATATTTCCCTACACACTCGGTTGTTTACAGATGCTCCTCACGGCGAGTCAAAAGAAAAACCAGCTAGTCTGACACACATATGACACTACAACCACAATATTTGCCTTCATATCAACTCTAACAGAATCAGAATATCATCAGAAGAAATAAACACAATGCAGCAGTTCTTTATTCAGCTGTGGGTGTGACGATAGACAAACTTCACTTCATGAGTCCAGGTACGGAGGGAGTGGTTTGAGTTATTCAATTTGAATGATGTATGTAAAACAGAGGAAACCTGATGTACACACGGAAGGCGAGGCAGCTTCTAAAACTCTGAACAAACAGCTTTCACAGAAGGACATTTACAAGAAAGGAGAAAAACATTTCAGAGACTGAAGGACTGAAATTTAAGGCAACAAAAACTGCAAAAAGAACGACTTTAGAGAGAAGTAAGTGTCCTAGCTTTCTGTTTCTGCCTCGTGAGTCCAGCGTTAGTGGAGGACAAAATGTCTTCACAATCAAAGAAGGATCACTCCTGTAATTATTGTTACGACATATACAGAAATCCAGTCATTCTAACATGCGGTGACAGCTTCTGTAAAGACTGTTTGACGATTTGGTGGGCAGGAAAAGAAACACGGAAGTGTCCGGAGTGTAAGAAGGAATCTGGAAGAAATCGTCCGACACCTAATGTAGCATGTAAGAAACGGTGTGAGACCTTTTTACAGAAGGGGGGTCAAGACACACCCAGAGGACCAGAGGTTCTCTGCCATCTGCATAACAAGAAACTCCAACTCTTCTGTGTGAACCATCAGGAGCCTGTGTGTCTCGTCTGTCGAGCTTCAGACGAACACAACGAGCACGACTTCAAACCCATCGATGAAGCTGCAAAGGATCTCAGAGAGGAGCTCCGGAGATCTTTGAAAACTCTGCAGGAGAGATTGAAGCCCAGCCTCAAGGTTAGACACAACTGTGTTATAACAGCAGAACACATCAAAGTCCAGGCCGAAAAAACCGAGAGGGAGATCAAGGAGCAGTTTGAGAAGCTTCACGAGTTTCTAGAAGAGGAAAAGGAGGTCAGGATCTCTGCTCTGAAGAGGGAAAAGGAGCAGAAGATTGAGAAGATTGAGACTCTGAACAGAGAGATAGCAGCTCTGTCAGACACAATCAAAGTCACAGAGGACGAGCTCAGAGCTGATGACGTCTCCTTCCTGCAGAACTACAAGGCTGCAGTGAACAGAGTCCAGCAGCGCCCCCTGCTGGAGGATCCACGGCAGGTCTCAGGAGCTCTGATAGACGAGGCCAAACACCTGGGCAACCTGACCTTCAACATCTGGAACAAGATGAAGGAGGTGGTCTCCTACACTCCTGTCATTCTGGATCCAAACACGGCTCATCCAGAACTCGTCCTGTCTGAAGATCTGACCAGCGTGAGCTACGTAAAAAGACAGAAGCTTCCAGATAATCCAGAGAGGTTTAATATTAAATCATTCGTCCTGGGCTCTGAGGGATGGGACTCAGGGAGTCACAGCTGGGTGGTCGAGGTTGGAGACAGTCTTCGGTGGTTTGTTGGTGTTATAGCAGAGTCTTTCCGAAGGAGAGGAAGCAATGACCTTACATCGGGGTTGTGGGCGTTGATGTACCGTGAAAAGCTGCAACGAGGAAAGGGTGGTGGAAATAGATACCAAATAATCCCCACACTGAAACCTCCAGCTTTCATCCCGGAGCAGGGAACACTGCGTCGGGTCCGAGTGGATCTGGACTTGGATAAAGGCCGGTTGTTGTTCTCTGATGCTGATACCGACACACAGATACACACCTTCACACACACCTTCACTGAGAAGATGTATCCTCTGATATCCTCTTTGCATACAGTCCCACTGAAGATTTTACCAGAATAGTGAAGAAAATGAAGAAGAATAATTTAAAGAGGACAATATGTCATGGTTTGGTTTTTGTTCTGTATTTGATCTTGTTTTAGTTTTCATTATTTCCCTCGTGTTCTGTGTATCTATGTTCCTAGTGTGTTTTCCTGTATTCTTGTGTTCTTCTATGTTGCCTGTTAGTTTATTTCCTGTCTTGTGTTTTAAGTGTAGTCTTTAGTGTTTCCTGTTTTATTTTGTAGCTCTGGTTTTGGTGGTGTCAGTGTTGGGTTTTACTTTGTACTTGTCCTCAGTGTTCTGGTCTTGTGTTCTTTGTTCCTTGTGTTTCCCGCCTTCCTGATTACCCTGATGTTCCTCACCTGTCTCGTTAGTCTCACCTGTGTCTGATTACCCCATGTCTATTTAGTCTCTGTGTTTTTCCTCAGTCTCTTGTTGGTTCATTGTATTGTCATGTATTGTCAATGTCTCGTGGTCTGTCATCTCCCTGCTCCCTGTGTTTTCTCCGTCGTGGTTTTTGGATTTTGGTTTTTCAAAGTAAGTTTTTGTTTGCCTTTTTGTTAATAAATTTTAGTTCTCTGCATTTGGGTCCTCCTCCCTGTTTCCTACCCCGGATCCGTGACAGAATGAACCGACCTTGTCAGTTCATTCTGTAGGAAACAGGGAGGAGGACCCAAATGCAGAGAACTAAAATTTATTAACAAAAAGGCAAACAAAAACTTACTTTGAAAAACCAAAATCCAAAAACCACGACGGAGAAAACACAGGGAGCAGGGAGATGACAGACCACGAGACATTGACAATACATGACAATACAATGAACCAACAAGAGACTGAGGAAAAACACAGAGACTAAATAGACATGGGGTAATCAGACACAGGTGAGACTAACGAGACAGGTGAGGAACATCAGGGTAATCAGGAAGGCGGGAAACACAAGGAACAAAGAACACAAGACCAGAACACTGAGGACAAGTACAAAGTAAAACCCAACACTGACACCACCAAAACCAGAGCTACAAAATAAAACAGGAAACACTAAAGACTACACTTAAAACACAAGACAGGAAATAAACTAACAGGCAACATAGAAGAACACAAGAATACAGGAAAACACACTAGGAACATAGATACACAGAACACGAGGGAAATAATGAAAACTAAAACAAGATCAAATACAGAACAAAAACCAAACCATGACACAATAACTCCTACAAAACTAAAAACAATCATGATGAAAATTCTGATATTGACAAACTGAGATCTTACTTAGAGGTGTCAAAGTCTTTATTAACCTCCTGTTATTCACATGAGCTGTTTCTTTATTTGATTCCTATCTTTATGTCGTCACTTTAAATGAACCTTGTAATGAAATCTGTTTCTCACACTGTAGTTGTTGACTCTGAACAGCAGGTGTCACTGATGTATTTATAGAAACACAACATGTAAGCGCCAATATGCATATTGTTGATTTAATTATAAATAATTAGTTAAAAATGATTAAAATTTGATTTTCAGTAAGTTCATGTTCATTCATAATGTTTAAAATGGTTTGTAAAGTCATAATTTAGTCATTATAAATAATTTTTTATGTTTCTGAGTGTTTTTGGTCATGACATCACTACGTATTTAAATGTGACGCATGTAACGTAGGTAGTTGGAGTCAAGTGTTGATGCTTTCGACCTTTGTTGTACTTTTATTTTACTTTGAAATTTTTATAGTAAACCTTTTAAAACGAAGAAAAGTTGTTGTTTTTTCGCTCGCGTTGCAAATACTGTGAGTTGACTCCAATAAGTGGTACAAAGGACAAAGAAAGAGATGGAGTACCACTACACAACATGGAGATCTAAAAGGAGGAATACGGATTCAACATTTGTAACTTTTTTAAATGATGTTCATCGTTTAATAAAAGTAAACAAACCTGCTTTCATGTAGAAACACATCGTCCTGTCTCGACTCAGCGATAAGTCTTAAAGTGTTTCATCTTCAACAAATCTGCCAAACAATTATAAAGATTAGAACTAAACAAGCAGAAACAACTCAAAGTTTAAAGACTTTTATGTTGAATATTTTACCACTGTTTGTTCTTATTTTTCTGTTTTGTTCATTAAGTCATGTTAAGTCAAGCTCGGTCTGTAACATATGATGTACACTGTTGTTTTTCTAACAGCCAGACTTTGATTATAAATAAAGTTAAAAAAAAACAAACAAGAAAAACATCAGTAGTCAAAATCCAACATGGCTGCTACGTTTATCAACAGTAATGTTTAAGCTGTAGGATACCTATATACTGTAAATGTTAGGCTTTAACTAGTCTGTTTATCAGTAACTTAAGTCTCGTTCATTGTAATTAAACTCACTTGAGAGTATGTAAAAAGTTCTGTTAAACATGTTATCATGGTATCTACACACACAAACTATTATGTGTTGTTTTATCACCAGGTGTCATGGCCAATGTGGGAGTGTAAAAAATAAAAATCACATTTGTTGAGTGTCTGCTTGAGGCCGGCTCCAAGAGCATCTAAACCAGGAAGTGAGTTAGCATTTTAGCACCACATGTTCTAACCTCTAAAAGTCAAAGTGGGTTTTGAATGTGTTTGTGTTTAGACGCCTGAAATAAAGTCTGTGGTTAACACCAGCTGGAAATGTTGACGGTTTGTTAGATGAGATGATAGATAAACTACGATAGCTAAGACCCCACCTGTGAATTTTAAAGTTTTTAAGCCGATTTAAAACGGCGGTTGCTAACAAGTGGCTAAATGATACAACAGTGGTTGTCATGGAGACATTAAACGTCGTCACGCTGGGAACTCTCACTAATCCTCCTTACAGCTTCTTGTCTTGTTTTTCAGTGCTCCTGTAAATATTAGGTTAATAAACAAGTTATTAAGCTACGGTTTAGCTAGCTTGTTACAACCGCTGATTAGATTGATGAAGCATAACGGTGGTGACCTTAAAATAAACTGACCGCTGTGTCGTTAGCTTGTAGCAAAACATTAGCTTTTTAGTTCCCTGGGCTGCATTAACTCTTTAAACTTCATATAAATGGTGTTGATAATAATAATGTTCATCTGTAAAGATTATCTAGCTGAACTAAACATCTAAGCATCATGTTTACATCCTGGTAGTGTTACAAAGAACGACAGATCGAGACATATTTTATTAATATTTAAAGTCTATGGGCTCAGCTCAGTAATGATAGATAGATAGATAGATAGATAGATAGATAGATAGATAGATAGATAGATAGATAGATAGATAGATACTTTATTGATCAAGGACAAGAAATGGTGATAGAAGAAAATGTAGTAAAAGTAGGAATAGTAAATGTAGAACAAGAAGTAGAAGAAAGTGAAAGTGTCTGTACAAGAACAAGAAATAGTGATAGAATAAGAAAATGTAGTAAAAGAAGTGGAAGCAGAAAAAATAAGTAAAATCAGAAGAACAAGAAGCAGAAGAAGAGGAAATAGCAGAAGAAAAACAGTAGTAAAAGGAGAACAAGAAGTAGAAGAAAGTGAAAGTGTCTGTAGGAGAACAAGAAATAGTGAAAGAGAGAAAATGTCGTAAAAGAAGTGGAAGCAGAAAATGTAGAAAAAGCAGAAGAATCAAGAAGTAAATGAGAAAGCAAAGCATTTACAGTATAAAGTTCAATGCATGTGTGTGCATGAGTGGGGATCGGTGTTTGTGTGTGTAACTGCAATCAAGAGTAACTGCAGTCAGCTGGCAGTTTAGACTGAGAAAACAGGGAAAACATCTCCCTATTCAGTGCTTATTTTAAGGGGTAAAATGAAGAGTTTGTGGCTGATTGATGATTTTATGAGCAAGAGGAGAGGTAGCTGAACGCGTTGATGTAATTTTTATGTCTGGGATCCAAGAAATGTCGGAACTACAGCGATGTAAAAACTTAGACAATTTCGTTTGCTTGAGACATTTTCCCTTTGATTTTAACATTATCGCAGATGGAGAGTTTTTTGGACCACCTGCCGCTTTGAAGCTCACAGTGTCCAAACCGTTGCTCCGTTTGTCCTGAAATCCTAATGTGGGTGAGAGGACAAGTTTTCCTACGTTTTGAGGGTACATTTAGTCATGTGATGTGAAAATTGTGGTCGCTAGAGCAATTTGTTCGGGAGATTTTGAAATAATCTCACAGCTCTGCCGCACTCTAGCGATGATGTCACACACTCTAGCTCTGAACATTCCACCACATACACACCCATTCAAAAACGGGGAAGACAGCACAAAACATCACAAAACATTTGGAGGCATAGCTTAAAAAGTATAAAAGATAGCAAAACAATGTAAATTTAGTAAAAGTAGTGGAAAAACGTGTGAACGTTTTAAAGTGAAAATGAAGTTATAAGGCTGAGAAGAAGGTTGAAAAGTTGAAACATTTCCCATTCATTGCAATGGGGCAGAATTTTCCGGAAAAAGTGAAATAATTTAAAAAGTAAAAGTAGTAAAAACGTGAAAAGATATAGCCATAATGAGCAGAAAAAGCTGAACAGTACGATAGTTGAACGGTGAAAGTAGCACAAACGGTTGAAGACCAGAAGAGGGCCAAAAAACGCACGGAAGTGGAAGAATAAGTATAAAGATTTGGATAACAATAGTGTGAATGCTTTGAAGCATTCACACTAATAAGAACACACTGCTCTTTGCTAAATGAACTCAGTGTTTTGACCTGTGATTTTAATGTGTAGTCTTTTATCATTATTATTCATTTTAATTACAAATTGCTTTAATTCCCAGAATAGAACAGGAAGTTAAATACTTCAGATGAACAGTAGATGGCAGTGTTTCATTCAACGTGTTTCGTGTGTTTGAGATCCACCTCCAAATTAATAATAAGTAAAGAGGCACAAAACAAACATCAGAGTTCGGCCTTTCTCAAATATTTCCCTACACACTCCCTACTTTTACGACAGAGCCACCAATCCACGTCTTGATTCGATTGTTTACAGATGCTCCTCACGGCGAGTCAAAAGAAAAACCAGCTAGTCTGCTATATGACACTACAATCACAATATCTGCCTTCATATCAACGCTAACAGAATCAGAATATCATCAGAAGAGTGGATAAACACAACGCAGCAGTTCTTTATTCAGCTGTGGGTGTGACATTAGACAAACTTCACTTCATGAGTCCAGGTACGGAGGGAGTGGTTCGAGTTATTTAATTTGAATGATGTATGTAAAACAGATGACAAACCTGATGTACACACGGAAGGCGAGGCAGCTTCTAAAACTCTGAACGGACACTTTCACAGAAGGACATTTACAAGAAAGGAGAAAAACATTTCAGAGACTGAAGGACTGAAATTTAAGGCAACAAAAACTCCAAAAAGAACGACTTTAGAGAGAAGTAAGTGTCCTAGCTTTCTGTTTCTGCCTCGTGAGTCCAGCGTTAGTCAAGGACAAAATGTCCTCACAATTAAAGAAGAATCACTCCTGTACTTATTGTTATGACATATTCAGAAATCCAGTCTTCCTACCATGCTCTCACAGCTTCTGTAAAGACTGTTTGACGATTTGGTGGGCAGGAAAAGCAACACGGAAGTGTCCGGATTGCAATAGGGAATGTGGAAGACTTCCTCCTCCATATAATTTTGCTTTAAAGAAAGCGTGTGAGGCCTTTTTACAGGAGGGGGGTCAAGACACACCCAGAGGACCAGAGGCTGTCTGCAATCTGCACAACAAGAAACTCCAACTCTTCTGTGTGAACCATCAGGAGCCTGTTTGTCTCATCTGTCGAGCTTCAGACGAACACAACGACCGCGACTTCAAACCCATCGATGAAGCTGCAAAGGATCTCAGAGAGGAGCTCCGGAGATCTGTGAAAACTCAGCAGGAGAGATTGAAGCCCAGCCTCAAGGTTAGAAACAACTGTGATATAACAAAACACATCAAAGACCAGGCCGAAAAAACGGAGAGGGAGATCAAGGAGCAGTTTAAGAAGCTTCACGAGTTTCTAGAAGAGGAAGAGGAGGTCAGGATCTCTGCTCTGAAGAGGGAAAAGGAGCAGAAGATTGAGAAGATTGAGGCTCTGAACAGAGAGATAGAAGCTCTGTCAAACACAATCAGAGTCACAGAGGACGAGCTCAGAGCTGATGACGTCTCCTTCCTGCTGAACTACAAGGCTGCAGTGAACAGAGTCCAGCAGCGCCCCCTGCTGGAGGATCCACAGCAGGTCTCAGGAGCTCTGATAGACGAGGCCAAACACCTGGGCAACCTGAGCTTCAACATCTGGAACAAGATGAAGGAGGTGGTCTCGTACACTCCTGTGATTCTGGATCCAAACACGGCTCATCCAGAACTCGTCCTGTCTGAATATCTGACCAGCGTGAGATTTGGAACAAGACAGAAGCTTCCAGATAATCCAGAGAGGTTTGATTTAAAATCATTCGTCCTGGGCTCTGAGGGATGGGACTCAGGGAGTCACAGGTGGATGGTCGAGGTTGGAGACAGTCTTTGGTGGTCTGTTGGTGTGGCAGCAAAGTCTTTCCGAAAGAGAGGAAGCAAAGACCTTACATCGGGGTTGTGGGCATTGATGTACCGAGGACAGGCTGGTGGACATAAATACCAAATAATCTCCACACTGAAACCTCCAGCTCTCATCCCGGTGCAGGGAACACTGCGTCGGGTCCGAGTGGATCTGGACATGGATAAAGGCCGGTTGTTGTTCTCTGATTCTGATACCGACACACAGATACACACCTTCACACACACCTTCACTGAGAAGATGTATCCCCTGATATCCTCTTTTCATACAGTCCCACTGAAGATTTTACCAGAATAGTCTGATGAGAATGAAGAAGAATAATTTCAAGAGGACAATAACTCCTACAAAACTAATAACAATCATGCCGAAAATTCTGATATTGACAAACTGAGATCTTACTTAGAGGTGTCAAAGTCTTTATTAACCTCCTGTTATTCACATGAGCTGTTTCTTTATTTGATTCCTATCTTTATGTCGTCACTTTAAATGAACCTTGTAATGAAATCTGTTTAATTGATAAACTCACACTGTAGTTGACTCTGAACAGCAGGTGTCACTGTTGTATTTATAGAAACACAACATGGAGATCTGAAAGGAGGAATACGGATTCAGCATTTGTAACTTTTTTAAATTACGTTCATCGTTTAATAAAAGTAAACAAACCTGCTTTATTTAGAAACACATCGTCCAGTCTCGACTCAGCGATAAGTCTTAAAGTGTTTCATCTTCAACAAATCTGCCAAACAATTATAAAGAAGGTCCCTGCGCTCCTCCGGCAGAGGTCTTTTAGTCATCCCAAAAGTCAGGACACACACCCACGGCGAGGCATCCTTCAGTTTTTACGGCCCTCGCCTCTGGAACAGCCTGCCGGAGGACCTCAGGGCCGCAGAGAACGCTCATATTTTTAAGAGCAGGCTCAAGACCCACCTTTTTAGTCTAGCTTTTAAATAATATTTATTCATTTTATCTGTTATGATTTTAGCATTTTATGTTTACTTATCTCTTACCATCATTCTATTGGTTTTAGCTTTATTCAGTCTAATGTTTGGCCTCATTTTAAAGTTTTATGTATTTTACGTTTCTTGCCAGTGTTTCCTCCGAGGGAGCCCTCTGTGTCGGGAGCGGTGGAGGGCTGTGGCTGCCTGGGCGCCGTCCTGCGGTGTCTGGGTGGAGGTCAGGGGTCTCGGCCCCGCCTCCCCTGGGCACCCTGTGATGGTGCCCCTGATGGCTGCGGCCGATCTGCCGCTCTCGATGCAGACGGCTCCTCTTTGGCGTTTACTTACCTGGTTCATCCGTACTCAGCCTTCTGTCCATATCATTGATGCTGGTGTGTGTGCATGTGTGTGTATGGGTTTAGGTCTGCGCATGTGTGTTGGAGCGTGGGGTGACTGTGAGTATGACTGTGAGTGTGATACTGTCTGTATGCGTGGGGATGGGGGGAGGGTGGGAATGATTTTAATGTGATTTTAATGTGATGTTAACATGTAAAGCACTTTGTGCTACTTTTAAAAGTATGAAAAGCGCTTTATAAATAAAGTTTGATTTGATTTGATTTGATTTGAACTAAACAAGCAGAAACAAGTCAAAGTTTAAAGACTTTTATGTTGAATATTTTACTACTGTTTGTTCTTATTTTTCTGTTTTGTTCATTAAGTCATGTTAAGTCAAGCTCGGTCTGTAACATATGATGTACACTGTTGTTTTTCTAACAGCCAGACTTTGATTATAAATAAAGTAAAAAAAAACAAAAAACATCAATAGTCAAAATCCAACATGGCTGCTACGTTTATCAACAGTAACGTTTAAGCTGTAGGATACTTATATACTGTTAATGTTAGGCTTTAGCTAGTCTGTTTATTAGTAACTTAATTCTCGTTCATTGTAATTAAACTCACTTGAGAGTGTGTAAAAAGTTCTGTTAAACATGTTATCATGGTATCTACACACACAAACTATTATGTGTTGTTTTATCACCAGGTGTCATGGCCAATGTGGGAGTGTAAAAAATAAAAATCACATTTGTTGAGTGTCTGCTTGAGGCCGGCTCCAAGAGCATCTAAACCAGGAAGTGAGTTAGCATTTTAGCGCCAAATGTTCTGACCTCTAAAAGTCAAAGTGGATTTTAAATGTTGTTTGTGTTTAGACGCCTGAAATAAGGTCTGTGGTTAACACCAGCTGGAAATGTTGATGGTTTGTTAGATGAGATAATAGATAAACTACGATAGCTAAGACCCCACTTGTGAATTTTAAAGTTTTTAAGCCGATTTAAAACGGTGGTTGCTAACAAGTGGCTAAATGATACAACAGTGGTTGTCATGGAGACATTAAACGTCGTCACGCTGGGAACTCTCACTAATCCTCCTTACAGCTTCTTGTCTTGTTTTTCAGTGCTCTTGTAAATATTAGGTTAATAAACAAGTTATTAAGCTACGGTTTAGCTAGCTTGTTACAACCGCTGATTAGATTGATAAAGCATAATGGTGGTGACCTTAAAATAAACTGACTGCTGTGTCGTTAGCTTGTAGCATAACGTTAGCTTTTTAGTTCCCTGGGCTGCATTAACTCTTTAAACTTCATATAAATGGCGTTAATAATAATAATGTTCATCTGTAAAGATTATCTAGCTGAACTAAACATCTAAGCATCATGTTTACATCCTGGTAGTGTTACAAAGAACGACAGATCGAGACATATTTTATTAATATTTAAAGTCTATGGGCTCAGCTCAGTAATGATAGATCGATAGATAGATCGATAGATAGATAGATAGACAGACAGACAGACAGACAGAGAGACAGAGAGACAGACAGATAGATAGACAGACAGATAGATAGACAGATAGATAGATAGATAGATAGATAGACAGATAGATAGATAGACAGATAGACAGATAGATAGATACTTTATTGATCCCTAGGGAAATTCAAGAGTAACTAGACAATTTGCATTTCCCTGCGGAAAATGCATGTGAATGCTCCCTGCTGAAATTTTGCGGAAACACTGCTGAATGACGAAGAACTAGCAGAAGATGAAGAAAAAGTGGAGGAAGTAGAAGAAGAGGAAATAGCAGAAGAAAAGTGGAAGAAGAGGAAATAGTAGAAGAAAAGTGGAAGAAGAAAAACAGTAGTAAAAGGAGAAAAGGAAGTCGAAGAAAGTGAAAGTATCTATACAAGAACAAGAAATAGTGATAGAAGAAAATGTAGTAAAAGAAGTGGAAGCAGAAAAAGAAGTAAAAGCAGAAGAATAAGACGTAGAAAAAGAGGAAATAGCAGAAAAAATGTAGTAAAATTAGTACAAGAAGTAAAAGTATCTGTACAAGAACAAGAAATAGTGATAGAGAAAATGTAGTAAAAGAAGTGGAAGCAGAGAAAATAAGTAAAATCAGAAGAACAAGAAGCAGAAGAAGAGGAAATAGCAGAAGAAAAACAGTAGTAAAAGGAGAACAAGAAGTAGAAGAAAGCGAAAGTGTCTGTAGGAGAACAAGAAATAGTGAAAGAGAGAAAATGTCATAAAAGAAGTGGAAGCAAAAAATGTAGAAAAAGCAGAAGAATCAAGAAGTAAATGAGAAAGCAAAGCATTTACAGTATAAAGTTCAATGCATGTGTGTGCGTGAGTGGGGATCGGTGTTTGTGTGTGTAACTGCAATCAAGAGTAACTGCAGTCAGCTGGGACATTTTTCCTTTGATTTTAACATTATCGCAGATGGAGAGTTTTTTGGACCACCTGCCGCTTTGAAGCTCACAGTGTCCAAACCGTTGCTCCGTTTGTCCTGAAATCCTAATGTGAGTGAGAGGACAAGTTTTCCTACGTTTTGAGGGTAAATTTAGTCATGTGGTGTGAAAATTGTGGTCGCTAGAGCAATTTGTTTGGGAGATTTTGAAATAATCTCACAACTCTGCCGCACTCTAGCGATGATGTCACACACTCTAGCTCTGAACATTCCACCACATACACACCCATTCAAAAACGGGGAAGACAGCAAAAAACATCACAAAACATTTGGAGGTATAGCTTAAAAAGTATAAAAGATAGCAAAACAATGTAAATGTAGTAAAAGTAGTGGAAAAATGTGTGAACGTTTTAAAGTGAAAATGAAGTCTCTACATTGAACAGATCAAAAGTTATAAGGCTGAGAAGAAGGTTGAAAAGTTGAAACATTTCCCATTCATTTCAATGGGGCAGAATTTTCTGGAAAAAGTGAAATAACTTAAAAAGTAAAAGTAGTAAAAACGTGGAAAGACATAGCCATAATGAGCAGAAAAAGCTGAACAGTACGATAGTTGAACGGTGAAAGTAGCACAAACGGTTGAAGACCAGAAGAGGGCCAAAAAATGCACGGAAGTGGAAGAATAAGTATAAAGATTTGGATAACAATAGTGTGAATGCTTTGAAGCATTCACACTAATAAGAACACACTGCTCTTTGCTAAATGAACTCAGTGTTTTGACCTGTGATTTTAATGTGTAATCTTTTACTATTATTATTCATTTTAATTACAAATTGCTTTAATTCCCAGAATAGGACAGGAAGTTAAATACTTAAGATGAACAGTAGATGGCAGTGCATATTCAACGTGTTTGAGATCCACCTCCAAAATAATAATAAGTAAAGAGGCACAAAACAAACATCAGAGTTTGGCCTTTCTCAAATATTTCCCTACACACTCCCTACTTTTACAACAGAGCCACCAATCCTCGTCTTGATTTGGTTGTTTACAAATGCTCCTCACGGCGAGTCAAATGAAAAACCAGCTAGTCTGCTATATGACACTACAATCACAATATCTGCCTTCATATCAACGCTAACAGAATTAGAATATCATCAGAAGAGTGGATAAACACAACGCAGCACTTCTTTATTCAGCTGTGGGTGTGACATTAGACAAGCTTCACTTCATGAGTCCAGGTACGGAGGGAGTGGTTCGAGTTATTTAATTTGAATGATGTATGTAAAACAGATGACAAACCTGATGTACACACGGAGGGTGAGGCAGCTTCTAAAACTCTGAACGGACGCTTTCACAGAAGGACATCTACAAGAAAGGAGAAAAATATTTCAGAGACTGAAGGACTGAAATTTAAGGCAACAAAAACTCCAAAAAGAACGACTTTAGAGAGAAGTAAGTGTCCTAGCTTTCCGTTTCTGCCTCGTGAGTCCAGCGTTAGTGGAGGACAAAATGTCCTCACAATCAAAGAAGAATCACTCCTGTACTTATTGTTACGACATATTCAGAAATCCAGTCTTCCTACCATGTGGTCACAGCTTCTGTGAAGACTGTTTGACGATTTGGTGGGCAGGAAAAGAAACACGGAAGTGTCCGGATTGCAATAGGGAATGTGGAATACATCCTCCTCCATCTAATGGAGCTTTAAAGAAAGCGTGTGAGGCCTTTTTACAGGAGGGGGGTCAAGACACACCCAGAGGACCAGAGGCTGTCTGCAGTCTGCATAACAAGAAACTCCAACTCTTCTGTGTGAACCATCAGGAGCCTGTTTGTCTCATCTGTCGAGCTTCAGACGAACACAACGAGCACGACTTCAAACCCATCGATGAAGCTGCAAAGGATCTCAGAGAGGAGCTCCGGAGATCTGTGAAAACTCTGCACGAGAGATTGAAGCTCAGCCTACAAGCTAAAGAAAACTGTGTTATAACAGAAGAACACATCGAAGAACAGGTCAAAAAAACAGAGAAGGAGATCAAGGAGCAGTTTAAGAACTTTCGCCAGTTACTAAAAGATGAAGAGCAACACAGGATCTCTGCTCTGAAGAGGGAAAAGGAGCAGAAGAGTCAGAGGATGAAGATTGAGACTCTGAACAGAGAGATGGAGGCTCTGTCATACACAATCAGAGTCACAGAGGACGAGCTCAGAGCTGATGACGTCTCCTTCCTGCAGAACTACAAGGCAGCATTAAAAAGAGTCCAGCAGCGCCCCCTGCTGGAGGATCCACAGCAGGTCTCAGGAGCTCTGATAGACCAGGCCAAACACCTGGGCAACCTGACCTTCAACATCTGGAACAAGATGAAGAAGAAGGTCCCTTACACTCCTGTGATTCTGGATCCAAACACGGCTCATCCACAACTCGTCCTGTCTAAAGATCTGACCAGCGTGAGACACGGAGCGAGACAGAAGCTTCCAGATAATCCAGAGAGGTTCGATGTAGATAAATTCGTCCTTGGCTCCAAGAGCTGGGACTCAGGAAGCTACAGCTGGGTGGTCGAGGTTGGAGACAGTTGTCAGTGGATTGTTGGTGTGGCAGCAAAGTCTTTCCGAAGAAAAGGGCGCTTCAACCTTAAGCCAGGGTTATGGACATTAAATTATAGTAAAGCTCAACACCATATCAGCTCCCCACTGAGTGCTCCAGCTTTCATCCCGGTGCAGGGAACACTGCGTCGGGTCCGAGTGGATCTGGACTTGGATAAAGGCCGGTTGTTGTTCTCTGATGCTGATACCAAGACACAGATCTTCACCTTCACACACACCTTCACTGAGAAGATGTATCCCCTGATATCCTCTTTAGATACAGTCCCACTGACGATTTTACCAGAACAGTCTGATGAGAATGAAGAAGAATAATTTCAAGAGGACAATAACTCCTACAAAACTAAAAACAATCATGATGAAAATTCTGATATTGACAAACTGAGATCTTACTTAGAGGTGTCAAAGTCTTTATTAACCTCCTGTTATTCACATGAGCCGTTTCTTTATTTGATTCCTATCTTTATGTCGTCACTTTAAATGAACCTTTAAATCTGTTTAATTGATAAACTCACACTGTAGTTGACTCTGAACAGCAGGTGTCACTGTTGTATTTATAGAAACACAACATGAAGATCTAAAAGGAGGAATACGGATTCAGCATTTGTAACTTTTTTAAATTACGTTCATCGTTTAATAAAAGTAAACAAACCTGCTTTATTTAGAAACACATCGTCCAGTCTCGACTCAGCGATAAGTCTTAAAGTGTTTCATCTTCAACAAATCTGCCAAATGTGACCCTGAATTCAAAAACATGAAGTGTTGATATGTCATGTTTGTGTCATGTTGACCTCACCTGAACAAAAACTCTGCTCACCTGTAAATAAAGACGTAGAAGAAAAGCACTAACAGGGTTTAAGGATGTTTATTGATCGCTTCACGCCTGTTTTCTGATCATTTGTCTTCTGTCTTCTCTGTGTGTTTTTAAACCACAGCCTGCTTTAAAAATACACTATTATAATGTTCACTTATTGCCATATCATTCTGCAATGTCACTTTTGGTCTCCATGGTAACCAGGCCGGTGTTGGTTTGGGTACCTTCTGTGAATCAGCAAAACACACACACACACACACACACACACACACAAACACACTGATGACACCAGGAGGAAGGCTGTCGGAGATGTGACTCAGCCTGTTGCCGGGTGAATCAGTGAAACACACGGTGACACACAATTACACACACACACACACACACACACACACACACACACACACACACACACACACACACACACACATTGCAAAAAAAAATGTGTTGCTATGTAATTAAAGACGTGAAGTGGTGGCTGTCGGGCTGTTTGTTCAGTGTAAGGAGTGTAAACACAGAAGAGACACATTTAACCTTTCCTTTGTAAATGTCTCTGCCTGTGAGGTGACGAAGTGATCATGTCGTCTTATCTTACTGTCACATGTCAACGCTCCAAGTCTGTGAAATATCACACAAAATAAAAGCATCAAAACGTGTCTGCAGGATCCAAATCAACCAGCTGAGATCAGAGTGAACTACAGGACACATAAAACAACACACACATGTGCAAAGAGTTACTAAAGATATGAACAGATATGACGACATGAAGATGGAAATCTGCAGAAGTTCTAGCACAAAATATAACAACTTAATATACTCCTACAAAATAAAAGAAGACAGTAAGGCACAAAATGAATGATTCTTGAACATGAGGACATCTGGAGTATCTGAAGAGTCTTTTCTCTGAAGCCTCAGACTCAGTAAAGACTGCTGGGGGGAAATTTAATGAGCTTTTATTGATGCACCATGGGGAGCATCCTGACTTCCTGTTGCACAGTCTGGTTCTCCAGCAGCCCCCCCAGCAGACAGGAAAGACCTGCAGCAGTGGATGAAGACAGAACAGTGGATCATCAGCTCCTCACAGCTCAACCTGGAAAAGTAATTAATCAATTTGTTTAAAAAAGTAAGTTTCATATGATTATGTTTGTTTTATTTCCCTGTTCACATCAGTGTGTGTTCACATCGCTTTTTTTTCCCACTTTGCATTAAAGTTTCATTCAGTTCACAATGTGTTTTTCCTCTTTGAGTCAGTCCTTCCTCTTTCTGTAGCTCCGCCCCGCCGGACTGCCCCGTCTTCGCAACGCAACCCACCTCCACCGTCCGCTGACACGCAGCAGCGTCAAGCCGGCGGAATTTAACGTCAACCGGAAGTGTTGAGGTGCAGTGAAGCGAGGCCGAAATGCAGCAAAAAAAAAAAGAAAAGAAAAGACAAAAAAAAAAGAAAAGAAAAGAAAAGACAAAAAAAAAACGTTTTCGGGAATTGGTTGATGAGTTTGTGATTTAAAAAATATGAGCTTCTACATACATGTCATTACTGCATTATATGAGACCTTGTATACTTCATTCGTTCATTAAAAATATATATTATTTAAATATGCACAGTTAATCCTGCTTTAAAATGAACAATCAGCATACACAATGTTTGTTGTCTGATTTATGTCACAGCTGTGAATGATGTAAAACAGGTTGTGATCATCCTCTAAGAATTTTTTGATATTTTCTGTACACCTGCAGATATTTGAAACTGAATTTACAGAAATAAGTAAAAACAGTTTTTTTAAAAAAATGTTTAATCATTTTTCATTTTAGGACTTGAAGCTTGAGATATAAGGAGGACAAATCAGATGTAGCCTGAGTAATTGTGAGAGGGTTTTATGCAGTTTTGGTTTCTGGTTTCCACATTAAAGTTTTAAACTCTATCACTATACTGACAAAAAGTGTTACTCAGAATTACAATGGATATTTTATTCTAAGTTTGGCACAAAGGTAACTGGAATGGTTGAAGTCCAGTTTCTTTTTGATCAAGCTTCGAGTTTACTGTGACCCGGATTACTGAGATCTATAGACAACATATTTGATTGTATATTCTGTTTAACAGTGTGCACAATTGTATTTAATATGTTTCCTTCCTGTAAGAGCCTTTATTAATGTAGTGAAAGCAACTTTGGAGGTAGACTGAAAACAAACAAAAGGCTCTTTTTGCCATTATTTGCTGGAACAGTGGATAGAGTGAAGAATGAGGGAGAAGGGGGGGGATTGACATGAAGAAAAGGTTCCACAGGTCTAGCTTGAACCAGGACTGCCCACCTGGAGGACTATAGCCTCTGTACATGAGGCGCGACAATAGCTAAACCCTCTGTGTCCCAAACATTTTCTAATAGTTTGATGTCATGTTTTATTTTGAAACATTTGACCGGATGTTAGGCTTGTCAACGGGTCCAGCTTTTGCGGCGCTCAGGTTTACATTCACGCTGCATTCACTTGACACTGGAATAATCGTAAAAAAAAGAGCTTCCATTTGGGAAAAAAAAAAACTTTTTTAACGCCAATTTAAGATGAAAAGACGACTCGGAAAGTCCGGGATAGTTTGTGCACGACTTGACTGACTTTAAAATACGACGTAGAAGAACAAAGAACTCAAATAAATGCTAATTAATCGTAAAAATAATTTCATAATTAATTAACGTTGTAGTGTGTTCTTTTTTTTAAATGAAGTGTATTACGTTATTTTCTGAGTTTGTGTTTCCCTTCACGTATGGCTACTTTGATGAGTAGTAATATTTTTATTTGTAACTTCAGTGTTTTTTTTTTTTTTTTTATATTACTTAAAGCTTGTAAACACGCCGAAATCGGAGGAACGTCTTCCCAACATTTGGGGGAAATAGAACTGTCCGATGAGTCCTTGAACGCAGCACCGTTGACTTCAGGTTAGGACTCCCGTCGGTGGAGTAACCGGAGGCTAACGGCTGAAAACAGACGGATTCACCCAAACTAGAGGCGGATTTAACCGGAGCCTGACATCCGTTTCGATCTTTTTACACGGTCTGGTTGATCGCGGAGTGTGTGTGTTGTCGTTTGGAGAGCATACACGCACACACACACACACACACACACAC